>NC_090789.1:10238472-10365972 GCF_040054535.1 Antennarius striatus
GCTAATGAAAATTCAGCCTCATCCCGGGCTGTCTAATGGACCCAATAACGGAGAGTCACTAGGGGCCTTGCGCATGTCAGGCAGATTACAGGACACACACAGACTAGACAGACAGGTCCTTGGCATTGACACACCCACATCGACACATGCAAACACAAAATCCTGAAGTGGAGCTGTCATAGTGCAATCATCTCTTTGTCCACTAGGAGGCAAGGGTGAGCTTTAGAAAAGCACTGATGAGCCACTGAGGCCCCTCACAAGAGGCTGGAGCATAGCATCTTCAATAACACACATGACTTAACCCATTGTTATGTTGTTCTAATATTATGCATACCTACTGTACAATAGTACTTAATGTTGTACAGTAGTCAGCAGATTACTGTTAAGTTTTATTACTGTGTATTTTTGGTTATACTATGTAGTTTTGATTTACATGGATGGATTACAGAATGAGTCTGCTGAGCTCAGGCCCGGGGCCCCATGGTGTCAGGGGGTTCTTGGGGCAGGACTGAGTGTTTGAAGTGAATGTTAACATTTCCTGTAGCTAAGTCATAGAACTCATAGAGAAGCAGAAATTTCCTGACCACATTCTCTTGCTCCCCTAATTTTTTTTAACACTACAGTTACACATGTGGAGGCTGTGCAGTCCAGTCACATGGCTTAGGCTGTTTAAATCATTTTGAGAGCAGAACAACTGTTTAAAAGCAGAATCTATTTATACTTTTATTTCAAATAATGAATTGGTAGAGCAAAATGCTTATTATCACCAGAATGCAAGAGTGTCAGTGTGGATCCTCTGTGGGAGGAGGCTTTGGACTGGAATCACACAACCTCTCCTCATCTAAAGTGTGAATTAAATACTAAAGTTCATCTGCAGTTTCCCAGCCAACAGCAACACACAATACTTCTTATTGAACTGCAAAATCTCGCCAATAGAAACCAAAAAAATGACTACAAAAAGACACACACAAACAACAAAGAGACTAAATATTACCACAAAGAGGTGCAAAAAAAAATCCTATAGACAGTAAATGACTAGTTGTCAAACAACTTTAGAGATTCACCAACTCCCACACCATGAGTTCAAAGAGGCACAAAATAAAATGAGAGGCAGCCTACCAAGATGCTAACTGACTACAAAGAGATCAGCAACAGAATCACAAAGAGAGGAAAACATACTAGACACAAACCTAGAGACAACAGGACATGACATAGAAATAAAACACAACCACAAATGTAAAAGCGCTAAAATGCTAATTTAAAAAATACATGACCATCAGAGATGTAAAACTGACAGGGGATACTGAACAACTTAAGATATAAGTATCACAGATACCAACCACTCCTCGTTAGTATAGTGGTAAGTATCCCTGGCTATCAAGCGGGAGACTGATTGATTCTCTGATGGGGACAGCCACTTTTTTTGGGTGGCAATAGCTCAGTTTTTAGAGCAGGAGCAATGATCGCAGGATTGGCGGTTCAAATCCTGCTCCTGCCCAGCCACCTCAGAGTGAGAGCTGAAAGTCGAAGGTGTCAACTCACCTCCCGAGCAATTCTGAGGCACTCTTGAGTAAGGTGCCGCCCCCTTCAGGCTACTCATTTGCGGGCGCACCTGGTCAGAACTGCCTGCCGCTCTACCTCCCACTGTATTTAAGTTGCATGCTTACAGGCCCCCTTGTGTGTGGTTGTGTCTGTTTCAGGGCCTGTATGCGTGTTTATCAATAAAGGAGTAAAAAATTAATTTATTTTTGCGAGATTAATAAAGTACATTTCTTCTTCTTTCTCCTTCTTTTTCAATGGAGACACATCATGACTGAAAACAGAAACAAACCAACAAGAAAGAGATAAAATAGAGAAGTAAATGAATACACCAAATTGCAATACAACTATAAAGAGATGCAGAGCATCCTCAAACAGGCAAAAAGTATTAGAAATACAAATGACTAAAAATAAACACAAGACAGGTATGGACACAAAAAGTATCACACATGCTAAACAAATAAAAATATCGAGAATAAACACACATATATATTAAACAACCTCAAGGAGATGTAAAACAGTCACAAAGATGTTCAAAATGACCAAAGAGAGACACAAAATTATTTAAGAGACTTTAAAGAAGCTCAAAGGGAAGTGCATGTAATGTAACTGCTACGTCATTTGAAACACCAGAATTTTTTAGAATTTGCTCAGAGGCCAGTTGTCTGATAATTCCTGTATATTATAAAGCAAAAGAAGCAGACATTAAACACAAGCGAGTCAATGTCAACCGTAGACGCAGCAGCATGTGTGATCAAACACAAAGTCCAAGGAACAAGGGACTGAATCACTTTTGCCGTTTGGCTTTGAGCTGCGAGGCTGATCCCATGTCATAAGGAAGTCTGGGGAGACTTTCTCATGTCGGCTTAGATGGTGAAAATAGAGAGAGGCTACCAGGTCTGCGTCTGAACTCTACCTGAACTCCAAATAACTTTCCCTACGGTCATTTTAAGTCAGAAGTGAGAAGGGTAGGGGAGGATGGGGGTAGCTGAGGAAGGGACAGACAAAAGAGAGAATAGATGAGGGAAGAGTTGTGAAGATGTGACAGCATGATCAAATGTGCAGCATTCCAAAAGAACTGGGGTTCAGGAGAGAGGATGGGCAGACGATGAGGAAGAGGGATAGACCCTGAGAGGAAGATGCCAAGGGAGAAATAAGCACACATACAGTACCTTCCATAAAATACGCCTCAGGATTTCTTTCTTGCTAGACTTGACCCACTATATTTCAAGATGTTGATATAAAAGTGCAACTCTCTCCTTCTCAACCACCTCTATTGATTCACGGTGTATATGGATTTTCACATGTGCTCAAATGATTCTCTCTTGCACCATAATTAATGTTTATTTAATAATCCAGCTCAAAATGAATAATTGAACCCAGCTAAATGTTTTTTCACAAACTTTCCTTAATTATCTCTCTTACGAGTAAAATGAAGAAGTGAACTGGAGAAATTACATAAACAAAGTTGAGACTAGAAGGTCATAGAGTCAGATATCAGGACCAGTAGGGAAAGAGGTTGATGTTTATAAAGTAGTACTGTTCTCCACTTGGTCAGAAGTATTCCACAGAACTTTTCAAATTAGAGATTGAACTAGACTGAGGGTAAATAGGTATAATTCATCACAATTTAAGTTTTATAAATTTATGGTATTACTCTGCTCATCAGTGTTTGCTGGGATTTGGAAATAAGGTGATATCACTTTCATTTGAAAGATGTAGCTCATGAGGCGAAAAAAACAGACTGTCTGTTCTTAACTTTGTAAGTCAGTCACATTTTAGTTCAGGAACAAAATAACTTGGTTTTTGCATTCATAGAAGGAACTCATCCTAAGCAAAGTTCTATGTAACTGACGCATATCCTTGTCTCTGGTCATAAGGATCCAGTTCTCTTGGTTCTCTGTTTGGCACCCACAAAAATGATGCTACAGTGCAACTAAAGCATCATTCTAAGGTTGGCAGGTTGAGATATTGGTTGTTTTGGAACTGACAACAGGATGCCTGATATAATGATTAAAATACGATACTTAAGTACATCAACTAAATCTTCCCCCTTCCTCCTCATGGGAACATATAGAAACATGCTATGATGGATCTGTTCCAAAGTTGAAATGCTGTACTGAAGAAGTGTTCATTGAAAATTCACTTATTTGTGTCTGCATGGCTGAAGGATTCATGTTGAGAGCATCACATTTAGGCTGAAAACGACCATGACTGATTCTACCACAGTGATCAGATCTACACTGAGCACAGAAAGACTTTTGACCTTCAGCGTGTAAATATGAAAACAGCCCTTATCAAAGTCTGACCATCCATCATTCTGAAGCTCAAACATGTGACAATAAATAAAGCATTGATTTAAGTGGAGGGAGACTAAGTTTGAGGCTACTTAACCAACCATTCAACTGAGTGAACTACTACTACTGCTGGAAAATAACATGGGACTAAGATATTTTACACAATCTCTCCTTCCTTCTCCCTCCGACACCCCAAACCACACACTCTTCCACTTACAGCACCTCCCCACCCACGCTGTAACCCCCATCCTGTTAGTAAGCTTGGAATGCTTCCCAGCCCACATATTTCTCAGCTGCTCTTCTTTTTGGACATTTATAAAGAGATTCAGTGCAGTTCAACCTCGGGGCCATCCAGGATTACAGACTGGGCTGCGGTGAGCAGAGGGTGTGGGGCACGGAGGGTTGGGGGTTCGGTAGGCGAGGACAAGGAGGACCTTTCAGTGGGGGAATAAAAGACAAATGGAAGCCAAAGCTGTTTGAATCAATCCACTGGACTTTGAGAAAGTTTCTTGAAAATGTCATCCAATTCCATCCATCCATTCTTGAAACCTCTCATCCAAGAGGCTTCTTCAGTTCTGAAGGTGGCTGGTCTCATCCCAGCTTATTAACCCTGTGGGGTGTGGTCAGTGCTATTCACATATGGTTGTTTGGTTTCCCCTATGGAGATGTCTGAGCATTCCTCGCAGCATTTGACTGCATATACCAAATTGATCTTCTGACTGTGTGGTGTGGGTTCTTTCAGGTCAACCAGTCTTTGTGTAAGGGTGTTGTTCGGCTTAAAATACACAGGAACCTGGTGTTTGTTGAAGATCCTCTTCAGTTTTTCAGACACTCCACACACATATGGGATCACTATACCATTGCGCTTGCTTTCCTTCTCCTCCGTCCTCACTGGGTTGTTCTCCTTTCTGGATCTTGTGTGAGCTTTCAGAAAGGTCCCGTCAGGATATCCACAGGTTTTCAGTGCCCCTTTCAGGTGTTGGTGTTCTTTTACCTGATCTTGGGTAGTGGTTGGTAGCTTGTCAGCCCTATTTTGCAGGGTACTGATGACGCCAAGCTTGTGCTCCAGTGGATGGTGAGAGTCAAAAAGAAGGTATTAGTCTGTGTTTGTTGGTTTCCTGTATACCCCAACATAGAGACTTCTGTCATCTTTTATGCAGACCTAATAATCAAAAAAGGGCGAACTCTTGTCCTTTACATCCTCTCTGGTGAACTTGATGTTGCTGTCCACTGAGTTGATGTGTTCCGTGAAAGGATGCACCTCGTGGATTTTGATCTTGACCCATGTGTTGTCAACGTACTGGAACCAGCGGTTTGGTGTTGTTCCGTTGAACGATGTCAAGGCCCTGTGTTCCACTTCTTCCATGTACAGATTGGCCACAATAGGAGACACCGGTGAGCCCATGGCACATCCTTGTGTCTGCCTATAGAAGCTCCCTCTGTACTGGGAATAGGTGATGTTTAGGCAGAAATCCAACTGAGAACCTACACATACACAAATGGAAGCAAATATTGTAAGACAAATGATGAGCGAAGAACCAAGACTGTTTTTTCAGCTCCTCATGTACCCCACTGACTAGAATGTGTGTGATCTTGTGTGAAAGTACAGCATATACACATTTTTACATTGTGTGAGAGTGTGTGTGTGTGTGTGTGTGTGTGTGTGTGTGTGTGTGTGTTTGTGTGTGTGTGTGGGTGGGTGGGTGGGGTGTCTGTGTAGGTGAGCCTCGTTTGAGATGTCAGCAGTAATTTAAGGCCCTCTTTTGGCACAACACCCGCATTTCTCTTGTGATAAAACATAGTCTATATAACCTGTAAGCCTGCGGTCTGTGTGTGTGTGTGTGTGTGTGTGTGTGTGTGTGTGTGTGTGTGTGTGTGTGTGTGTGTGTGTGTGTGTGTGTGTGTGTGTGTGTGTATGTGTGTGTGTGTGTGTGTGTGTGTGTGAGTGTGTGCATGCGTGTATGCACTAATTAGCACCTAAACACACAGAAGAGTGCTGAGAGCAGATAACAGATAAATCAGACAAGGCTACAAGATTGCTACAACCTAACAAAAGATATCAGCTGCACTGCAGCTTGAGATATTTGATAAATTGATAAAACTGAGGCAAGCTATAAGCAACTGGCTTCTTTCTGAGTTCCATATCATTGGATTGCGGGGAAAATTTGGTGTTTGCATTGCATCTTTCTTTTTTTCCCATCACCAAAAATGCAATAAGTAATGAGTCGTGCAGCAGTAAGGTTTTCTTTTCCACATTCATTGTTAATACATACCCACTGCATTTCTATGTTTCCCTCCAATTAGGAGCATTACTCAAAGTCAGAGACTCTTCCAGCACATTTTTCATCTTTCACTTTCCTTACTCTAATCCATTAATTTGAATATTCCGATCCCAACTGAGTGGTTCCAGGGAAACACAATAGTGGCAGTAGGAACAAGCATGCCCCCAGATGTGTGTTGTTCTTCTCTTTCTTTGTGTGTTTCCTTGCTTCTCTGCCACTACAAACACTGCAGGCATGAAGGAGACAGATCCCAGAAGTATGGTATAGTCTGGTTCTGGTGTGTCCCTGCCCCAGGGGAGTCTGGGAGAATGAGTCCCATCGGAGTTTGTTTAAATGCTAGAGGGAGTGTTTGCCCTGGACTCCCCTTCTGCACTAATGGATATGTCTGTGTTATTGATAGTAGGACTGCAGGAAAAAACTGGTATGAGCTTTTTTATGCATTCATTATGCTGTAGAGGGTGACGTGTCATTGCCCTTCTGGGTTAGAACTTTGTACTGGAGCGAACAGTTGGAATGATCTATATCACAGCTGCTCTAAGTTACATTAGAGGATAGTTTCATGTGTCCTTTACAAATTACTATAACATATCTCTAAAACTACTTTTTGGTCAGTTATGTCACAGTGATCAGCTTATCAGAGCCTGCAGCACATACAGCATCACACACTGCCACACAACAGGCATTACTGTTACACTAACTGATAGGTATGGATTACCAATCAGTGGAACTATTATGTACGACACTGAAAAGGTTGCTCACGTTGATAAAACCAAAGAATTTTGAGGCTTTTACACAGCTCCACCCATGTCCACTGAGCATTTTTGCATCTCTCAGGTCATAGCTTTGGTTTCAAAGCTATGACCGGGCTATGACCAGGCCCCCCTTTGGAGCCAGACCCATGGTTGGGGCTCGTATGGAGTGCCTGGTGGATGGGCCTCTGCTCACAGTGCCCGGCCGGGCTCAGCCAGAAAGGTTCAAGTGGGCCAAACCACCTGCTGAGGGAACCATAATGAAAAGGTGCAGTTTGGATTGTGTGGCAGTCAACAGCATCTGTCTCAAAGACCAGATCCACGGACAAACATTCTGGCTCTTGGGACATGGAATGTCACGTCGCTGGGGGGAAAAGAGTTGAAGTTTGTGAGGAAGGTTGAGAAATACCGTATAGATATAGTCGGCTCACCTCCACCTACAGCTTGGACTCTGGAACCCAACCCCTTGAGAGGGGCTGGACTCTCCACTTTTCTGGTCTTGCCCAAGGTGAAAGGCGGGGGGCTGCTGTGGACACGCTGGAGAGACTTTGTCTCTCGGCTGGCCTGGAAACGCCTCATGATCCCCCCGGAAGAGCTAGATGTCTGGGCAGAGGGAGGTATGGCCATCCCTGCCTAGATTGTTGCCTCCACGACACCCGGTCCCAGATAAGTGGTTAAAACTGGATGGATGGATGGATGGATGGATGGATGGACTGATTCACGTCAGTCTTTACAGCAAAGCAGCCAGACAAAGTTGTGTTCTTCCTTCAGAAGCAAGTGAAGGTTAGAAAAAAGTAAAAAAAAAATAGTTCTGTTAAATTTGTGATTACGACCTTTCAGTTTCTGAAAAACTGGTGCTCCTGACATCATTAAATTGTAAAACTGTGAACCATTTTTGCACTACAATATCAGACCCAAAGATCTAACTGTACCAAGCTATCCACCTTTATACTTTTTCTTTTATGAGTACAGCAGAAAATGTTTTTCTAACATGAAAGTGCTAATTTTACAGAATGGAAACAGCAATAAATCAACTGTATCAGGTAACATACACTTAAATTTGAGAGTTAAAGCTCTAGGCGTCCTTTAGAGTAGTCTTCAGTGACATTTTTCTTCTTCATGTCAGCAGTCTACTGTAAATATACGCTTTTTACTGTACTTTACCTGACGTTTATGTTGAAAAGCATTTATCTCTTCGTCTGCAGAGTTCAAACTGCTTTCATCTCTCTATTTCAGACAGACAAAGTGAAAAAGAAAAAGAGAATATCCTGTAAGTGAGAGTTCTCCCCTGAACAATGCTATGTGCCTGCAATTGAGGATGCCTGCAGGAGACATTATGTCATATGTTATGCCTGCGAAGGCGAGAAAGTATTGCAGTCAATATCTCGCTGTGTGCATCTTGCTCTCCTTCCTGCTTTCTTGCTGCGAGTGAAGAAGTCCAGGACTTGCAGATAGTTGCAGGGTCTTCTCTGACACAATACGTATTCACATGAACCTCCTTGCCAGCTCCTGATTGCTGTTGGCAAGGTTAGTTCTGTTTATGAAACCATCAATTACACATATTTAATTTAGTAAGAGAAGAAACGCCACACTGACTGAATCCAGACCGAGTGTCCCCCTGAGCACTGGGATAAATAGAGCAACGGAAGATGAGGGGGAGGAAGAGTGAGAAAGAGAGATAGATTTCATTAATTCTGTCGTTCATCTAATTGGAGTCCTGTTGGACCCTACAGCTAAAACGAAGTCCGAAACGAGTTCTAATGAGGAAAAAAAAATATGAGGGGAAGAAGTTAGAAGTAGCATATCTAGCTAATAACCTTGGGCAAAATCAAGACTTCATGTACAATGCAGACCCTTGGGATGTCCCCAACTCCCTCGGCTGGACAGCGATTAAAATTGAATGGTTTTCCTTCCAAATAATTAGATCAGAGGTCCACCTGAATTTTGTAATCTGAAAACTAATTTTGTAAACTGTAGTTTGTACAGTGTACAAAATTCAGAATTACTTTCAGCACAGCAGAATGAAATTCTGAATTACATTCATCACAGCTTCATGAGAGTTCTCATGCAAGAAAGTTGAGAGGCATCTTCTTAGTTCTTCATCTCCTGCTCTGACGGTTTATCAAAAAGAACATTCAACTTTAGTGAACAAAGTATCTATTTCATAAAAATAAACTTAGTTTCTGAAACTATCTTAAATATTTGCAGATCAATCACTTTTGCACAAGATAAAGGTAAGCCAAGGAGAGAAAAAACATCAATTTCTGGGTAATTATAATCCCCTGGCTGCATATCAGAGCCCCACCCCAGAGTTCTAGTCATAACAACTGTGGCATCACAGGAGACTCTGGTTGTAATGGCATCAGTGCATCAAACCTTTGTCTTTCATTATGGCTGTGATAAAAACAAAAAGCTTAACCACAAATTAGAGGAAACTGAGCTGAACAGGGAAAACAGCAGAGTCATATAAACAAGAGAGCTGTGTGACAAAGAGGAAAGGAGGTTAAATAGAGTAGAGGAGGGTAGGAAAGGGTAGTGTTACAAAGAGATTTATGTTTAATGGACAGATAGTAGAACAAACTAGATATATCAATATATCCATTTTACATAACCCTTTTGTGCATTAATTTACCCTGTGTAGGTCGTGTGTTCCACAACTATGAGGAATTTATAGTCACCCATTTACATGAAATGTTTTTGGACTGTATGTGGGTAAACTAAAAACCTTTTTACTGTAGGCAACAATCTGCTACGCCACGCCACTAGTGTAGAGTACAGAGGAACTGAATACACAGAGGGGGGGAGCATAAAGCAAAGTGGTACAGAGCAAATTTCACTGTGAAATACTGCATAAAATGGTATATTAGACTAGAAAAAAGAAAAAGCAGAACTACATCAAGCAGGGATGTTCAACCAAACAAGCAGCCCAGTAAAGTGAACTCTCTTCCACAGCTGAGGTCCTAAACACTTGACGATAATCAAACCTAATGATTATAACATAAATTAATAAAATAAAATCAATAGATAAACAAATAATCCAGTCAGTTATCAAAAACATTACAACAGTTCACTGATGCCATTCTTTGACTTAAATTATATTAAATATTTTTTCTTGAACCAGGCAATGGGCTTTCTTCAAAACCTTTGATGATCAGAGTTAATAATAAGTCTATCATTTTCTCATCATGTCAAAAGGCTTCAGGGTCCACAGCTGATGACCTCTGATGTAGAAGATAAGATGAATACAGCAGAATAAGAAAAACTGGCAAGGAGAAAAGTACAAATTCGACTTTGGAATGTGGTAAAGTAACATAAAGTCGAATATATTAAAGAATGGTGAAGTAACGTAGAGTAAAAGTAAAGACAGACTGCAGTAGAGGGAGAAAAGAGATCAGCAGATTATAAAGTGCTGATAATAGATGATAAGAGCAGCAGAGCAAATATATAAACACATATAAGAAAAGAGAGAATATCTGTCTAGAAAACAGGAATAAACCATTAAAGTGACTAAAGTGGACACGAGAACTGTTTTCATAGTGTGTTGTGTATGTGTACTGCATGCAGGCGGCTGAACAAATTATGTCTTGTACAGGATGTTCACTTCAACTGTTTGTGTGACGTGATGGCAGGGTGTAGGGAGGTTGAGCTTCTGCTGACTGTCAGCATGTTACAGACACACACTCAAGTCAAACCACTACATCTGAGCTCTCGTAGTGAAAATGATTAGCGTAATCGAATTCATCGCTGAGTGTCGCCTCATCTCCATTTCTAGACCTATTCATGGACACACACACTCACCTAAACACACGTTCACACACACACACACACACACACACACACACACACACACACACACACACACACACGCACACGCACACGCACACGCACACACGCACACACACACACAATGTCCTGCACTGTGCATCCCCTTCCCAGGAAAAGACATACTGTTCAGTGGCATTCCTACTGCAATCCAATTAGGTTTGATTTCAATTCAATTACTGGCCTGTTAGGAGAAGAGAGTGGAGATCTATTGAATGAACTTTACTTGGAAATTCCATTACTACTGAGAAAGTCATTCAAATATGCAATCTGAATAGGAATAGGGCAATAGAGGGGAGAAAAGCTGATGTTCCCCCTCACTATTTTACTTGAAATGAAGTGCAGTCCAGTGTCTGATGCCACTGCCCTTCTAATCAAACAGGGAAATCACTAAGGCTCTCCTTCCGTATAGCAAACTGCAAGGCCTTATACAGGAAGACATCTGATGCATGCCACCACAAACAACAAACTGTCAACAACTATCCGCTCCCATAACCTCCTGCACTATGGACACACAGTTGTGCATGTGTGTGCAGGTCTGTGAATAAAAGAACAACAGATAAGCATTAAGGCATCTCAGTGGCTATGTGTGTCACCATAAATTACCTCCTGAAGATAAGAAGCCTCTATCATTTCCAGGTTGCCGCAAAAAATATATATTAAAAAAAGTGTTCTCTGTAAAAAATATCTTAAAGGATAAAGGAAGTTCCCAGACAGGGAAGCAGACAGCTACTGTCACAGATAAGAGCTGATAGATGTAAGACAATGGTCCTATATCCTTAGAGGAAGAACGACTACACTAACTTTTAATATTGCCGTTTTAAAATAAAATGTTGTTTGTGCAGTAAAACCTGTCTTTATTCCCTTTGACTGTGGCTCCTTTTCATCTTACACTTGGACATGAGCACAGGCACCCAAAAACTCTTTGCTGCCGACCAGCAAACTATCTGTGGATTTTACTACCATGTCTGAGGCCCTGACACCTCTGCACTTGGTCTATTGATTTTGTTGTCTTATCCTAATGAGCCTTGCATTATCCATCACCGCTCCACTGTTAGCACTCAGATTGTCTGGATGCCTGGAAGGACTGAATTAAGGAGGGACAAACACTACACCTTGCCGTTAGGTATATATCAATGAATGTTTCCTGAATACCATTTTTGAAAGGCATCAACAGTAATAAAAAAATAAATGCTCATCTGTCTGAGCTATGTGGCGTCAGAGTTTGGAATAGGATAAGTGCATTGTGAGATGATTTCAGGCCCTTCAGCTGATGACTTCTGACCCCAGAGGCTCTTGCCTTTAACACTCATTTTCCTCATGTCAGGAAAGTGGTGTGTGTGTGTGTGTGTGTGTGTGTGTGTGTGCGTGCGTGCGTGCGTGCGTGCGTGCGCGCGGGTGTGTGCAGCTCTGAGTGTGCATGTTATCTAGGTGTTGACCATAGCGATGATGGGGATGTTAGAAGGCAGCTATCACCCATTACTTAGTTACACCTTTCTGTATACACTCCGGCGATGAAACACTTCCACACACCATCCACCCGCTCCATCCATCCATTCATTCATCCACTCTGTTGTTATGAAGGCTGTCCTCCTGCTTTATGTCAAGTTTGTGACTCCAAATGGTGTTTTGATGTTGTGTCTTCACCCAGTGTTGACACATTAAAAAATAGTCAATGTCTTGGAGTGTTTGCTTTACCAAAAGGAATTGTCTTCTTTATTGAGTGAGAATGATTAATCTTAACCATTGTTTGTTTAGAACAGCACTGCTAAATGATGGTATTTAAAGCACAATGCAAATCAAATATTTATTCAATCAGTATCAAATCTTTGTACAGCACATAAATAATGTGTTATATACAGGTTGCAGTCTATTTCCTGTATTGTCACTTTGACTTGCATTTTTATCCCATTTACAACATCCATCTTTTTGTCCATTATCCCACACACCCATAGCAAACAAATCATACCGCAATGGGATAAGACAGTTGAATGAAATAAAGACATTCAATGTAATAACTTATCTTTAGTAATTAGATTGTCAGAAGCTTTTTACATCCCGCTTCAAAGCGGTGATGTATCGCAATTGTCAGTGTTCGTTCGTTCGTTCATTCATCCGTTCGTTCGTATGTCCACCAAATATCTTCGCAACCGTTGCAGATAGAAAGTTTAAGCAAAAAACAGATTACTCCGGCGGCAAAAGGGATGAAAGTGAGATGATGACCTTGACCTTGAGAAAAGTAGGTCACAGTCAAATTACAACTTTGTATACGCACTCAGGAACTGGATACGATAGAAAGACGAGGTAGAAAGCCAGTGTGAGTAAGCTCCTTGATCAAAGCAAGTGCTTTGATCTACCTATGCACTAGCTTTGATCTATGGTCTTACACTGGCTTTCTCCATATGCACTAGTCTATGCAATAGTCAGGTACTACTTTCAGCGTACCCTAATATTGAGATTATTCAAGGAGATTGTGAATATAGTAAGATATAGATCATATAGTTTTTCCTTCCAATGACCTTCCCAGAGAGGTGGTGGTGGTGGCTGATGACTTTGTGGGGGCTGATGAAATTACAAACATTTTATTCTCACATACATTTTATACATTGGCCACTCCTTGACCTAGTTTTCTCAAGGTCAAGGTCTTCATCTCATTTTCCCCTTTGCCACCCAAGTAATGTGCTTTTTGTTTCATCTTTCTATCGGCAACGGTTGCGAAGATATTTGGTGGACGAACGAACGAACGGACGGACAGACAAACACACAAACACCGACAATTACAATACATCACCGCTTTGAAGCGCGATGCAACAAAGTGCATGCTTTAATATCTCCGTTCCTTAACCCTTGTGTGGTGTTCATATTTTTGTTATCCAGCCAGTGTTAATGGGTCTGGTGGACCCGCTGCATTTTTGGGTTTTTATTACAACACAATCTAACAATTTTATGCTAAAATACCCAACAGCTGTTTACTTCATCCCAATTACAAGTAATATAAAAAGCATATATGGTTAATATTTGACCTTAACCTTTATTAGATCACATTTATGAATTAACACTATCAAATGCATATTGCATTTGCTTGTTACAAAAACTGTAAATCAACTAGTACCATAAATTTTGCATCCCATATGTTTCTTTAAATCGTTGACTCTGCACGCACCCATCAGATCCATCTTTCTTACTCCATGTTTGTTTAAAATTCCAGTGAGTTACAACCTATCATCCTTTCTACGTATTACACATCTTCATATTGAGCAGTATATTACTAGCAAAAATCTGTCTTTTGTTCTGCTTCCTCCATCTGCATGCAGTCAGCATACATACGTGGGATGCAGGCGGTAATTGGATGCAGATGTCTTTGCTTGGTTAATGTCATCTTAACGCACGCTACTGCTCATGGCTGCAAATGGTCTCCAAAATAGAACCAATCCATGATGAGCAAATAAATGAAAAGTGAACCAAAAATACCTTGTCTTCAGGGGACACTTCGGTGAAAATTGCTGGTCTAATCTTATAATCTTATTAAATGCTAAGTGTTGCCGCTATTTACCGGTTTTAAAAGGATAAGCTACTTGTGTAGGGGTGGGGTGGGGGGGGGGTGAAGTGAAACTGTATTTAAAAGATATCTCTCAATGCCACTCGTTGCACATAAGCAAACAGTTCATCCTCATGCCATGTGAGCACACTTCACTACAACACAAGCCAAATACTACAGTTTATGGAGTGTATAAAAAGGTTATGCACAGGCTGTGCTGTCATGTGACTTCAGTTTGCCATAAAAAGTGTTTTTGACTTAACCGTAACATTAGCAAGAAGAGTTTCATGCACCCTAAGGCTAACACACATGGAAATGCCACAGACACACATTAAAGGAACATTAAAGCATGCATGCATAAACACTGACGAATAGATACACACACAGAGGCACCAAAGAAGCTAGCAGGCTTTGGGAGTGATGCCCTGACCTCTGCTTCTCAGTCAAAGGGGTGCTGTTCATCAGTACACAACAGCACCACTGATCCCTTGTGTTCCTCTTGTAAATTTTGCTCTTTCTCCTCTGGACTCAGAAGAGTTCTGTGTTGTTTTGTGAAAAGGAGAAGGAGGAAAAGGGATGATTTGAGATGCAAGAGAACAGAGATGTGAAGCCACTGTCTATATGAGACTGTTAAATCACTGTGTCTCCATGAAGGATGGGATTGTGCATGTGCTTCTTTGTGTGTACGTGTGACCCTCTACACTACATGTGCGCATAAAATAGAAGAGAGAACAAGGGACCTTTAGTCTGGCATGAAAACATAAGCCAATGTTGGAGGCCAAATAAGATTAACTGGTCTACTGGACACACTTATTTTCATTATTCTGCATCGTTGCTACAAGCCAGAGAGAACAAGCCTTTTACTACTAGTAGTCCTGCGGCAATGATGTCCTGATGAAGGAGTCTTCACTCTTGCCATTTCTAATTTACAAGAATTCATCCATTCATCTTCTAATTTTGCCATATTAAAATGCAACCTCAACAGGGTGTCCCATCTGTTTTGATAATTTATTCATTCAAAGTATGCACAAAATCCACTAATATCATTCATGACACTACATTTTGCTACAATGTGCGTGAAATTTAATACAGTCCTTTCTTTATTACAGTTAGGAATATATGTAGGTCCGTGCAATTCTGCTAGATGAGCATAAATAAATCAGCTATACTGAGGGAGGAGCCACCATCCTCCCCCTCCTCCCCCTCCTTCCCCTCTTTAATCTAGCCCTCCTCATTAACACAGGCGTGAATATGTAAATGAGATGAGACAGCATGGAAATATACAAGCCTATTACACAATTAACATGACTGCTTGATTAAGTAATATAGAGGGTTTATAATATCGCCACGCATGCTTCTGTATATGCTCAGACATTAAAACGCATTTATAGTGTGAGTAATTGTCTTCGCTGCGAGCTCAACATCATTCACTTCAAGTCATTTTTTTTCAAATTCACTCAGCAATAAATGATCTATAGTTTAACCTTGAACCAAATACAAAGCCCCAAATCCAGATGTCTTATATCCCACAGCCACATGAGCTATGCGATGCAAGATCATTGAGATTAACAACATAACCATATAACTTTACATCTAATCCCATTCTCCCCCTGATTACCTAAGAGCCAGATACCATCTAAATCTGCTCAATAATTGCATTGCAGACGATAATCAAGCAAGATGGAGAGAGAGTGACAGTGAGGGGGTATCGCCAGTTTGACATGATTACACCGCTGGCCCCAGGGGACCCATATCTTGATTTAGATTAAACCGTGCTCGTCAAACGGAAAGCACCTGTATTTAATACGATCATATATCAGCTGCCGCATAAAAATTTGAGATTCCATCAAGTCCGTGAACAGTCCATGAGTGGGCTGACTAAATGAAGAAAGACGGAATGAGGAAAGAATCAAACTGTGGTAGCGATCAGAGGGAAAGCGGGGAATGACACCCAGCAAATATTATTTTGCTAAATCTAAGTTGATGTGACATTTTATACCAGATAAAACTGGACCTGAAAAACTGCAACTGTAAAACAGGGTAAATAACAGTCAACCATATCTGTATCTACATTATTTAATAACATCAGAATCTTATTCCAAATCATACACTGGGAGGGAAAGTAAGAATTAATTTGGTGAATTAAACTAGTAACTCCTGCAGTTGGATTTTCCATTTCTTCAATGACATCTTTAATTTTAAGAGTATTGCAGCAGGATACCATTGGACTACATGTCTTTTTCACTTTGGATGGTGCATGCAAAAGAGGCTGGGGGGTGGAGAGAAAAAAAAAAATGAGGAGAATAACAGGTTCTGCTTTAAATTCACTTATTGAAAATGAAAGGTCATTATGATTCATTCTTGGTTTAGAATTGAAATAATAATACATCCAGACAAAAGGTATAAAAATACCATCTAAAAATTAAACTAATTCCATCACCACTACTTGATTATCACCAAAGAAAAAGTGGATTTATTCAGTCTTAAATGTGTTTTTACAATGTCATGAGCTTGGAGCTGTGAGTTTGTGTAATCGGGCTCAAGTTGATAATCATATCCACAATAAAAGGCAGGCAGCTCACACACATCTGTAAAAAAAGCAACGCGACACAAACCATGGCTGACGAGGAAATGCTGAAGGAGACACAACACTGAAGGGGAGAGTTGACAGAGAACACCACAGCGAGCGTGCTTTTTCTCAAGGGACGGCTCGATGAAAGAAAGAGATTGATGATGATCACATGAAAATGTTCAATCACATGCAACACATTAGCAGTGTGTCCGCATTGAAGCAACTTTAGTTGAGCTGGCGGAATACAATGGTGCATATTGTGTGTCTGCAGAGAACAAACTGCACAGTCTAAAAGGGGAAAACTGAGGGGGATTGGACAAATCTTTAACTCTCACTGAGTAATAACTTGGTCTAACAATTGGGATTAGCTTTGGACAGAGTTTATGAGTATACGCCAATGAATGTCATTCTAGTCTGGAACCACCTGGACTATAGAATGGCGATGTTAAAACAAAGATCTGCTTTTCTGCTTTTTGTTCAACATCTCTCATTTTACTTTGTCTCTACCTCATACATTCTGCTGCTCTCTCAAGAAAAAAAACACACACATGTTTTTCAGGGTGTCAGGCAATCAATATAGTGATGAGGGCTGTTGTTTTGAGGCCTAATATACTACACATACAGGAACATAAGAGTAATGACTACTATCCACGGGTACTGTAACAGTCATGAATTATACTTTATTGGCTGCACTTTGTCAGATATATGACTCTCCTGCCTCCTCATATGTATTCCACAGCTGACAAGATTTGATACATACATGATCATGTATAAACACGCACGCACGCACGCACACACACACACACACACACACACACACACACACACACACACACACACACACACACACACACACACACACACACACACACACACACACACACACACACACACACACACACACACACAAACTCCCTGGCCATGACCCGAGGCCTTCCACCAGCTCAGACAAAAAATACACATGAAAGCTTTTAAAATTAACAGAACAAGACATTTTCAAATCAATACTTCTTTTCTGTTTCTATTTTTTTTCTTTCTTGAATGGTACTTGATGACCCACACTATTAGTGCACACGCTACAACGTGCTCGATACTCTGAATGGCGTGAACAATGTTGGTGCTGATTGTAGGAGACTGTATGCACCTGGGGGGGTTAATAAAGGGGATTGTTCTGAGTTCTATTTTCTCTTTACTCATTTATGTTCAGCTAGGTGGAGGTCAGACGTAGTGTCCCTGAAGCCATACAGTAGGGTGTATGTTTTAAGCGCGATGAAACTCAGTGGCCTTGACCAGAAAAACACAGAGAAGACTGAACACACACTGTGCTCCACTGACTAAATCAATCTTTAATACACCACACTGCTACCTTCTAAGAAATGCTAAGAAATACAGAACCCATGGTCCGTGTGGCACATATATGAGCAGTGTGTGTGCGTGTGTGTATGTGTGTGTGTGCGTGTGCGTGTGCGTGTGTGTGTGTGTGTGTGCGCGCCCATGTGGGAATGGGCAATAGCGAGCATTATAAAATAGAGCATACCCCATAAATGTTAAAACATGGTGCAGGTTCACAGGTTGAAACAGGGCCATACATCTCTCCATACCAAAGAAAAAATAAAGTTGCTACAGCCAGGTCAGCAGCATGAAAAATACACGCTCTCTCATTGTGATACACTCACACATGAACAAACACCTGGCTGCTGAGCCTGTGGATGATTCGCTGCTCTTCCGTTCGTCCACAAGCTCCTCGATCACACAAAGCACCTCAACTCCACACAGATTGAACATCCAACAATTTCAAAAGCAAGTTCATTCATTTTGCCTGCTTGGCTGAGAGAGTTGGCTAATGACATGACAGAAGAGGTCCATGCAAATAGCCAACATCTGTCACAGCGTTAGCTCCAGTCCATATATTTATTTGCTGATCCTACTTAATATTTCTGCATATTACTGGCTGTTTGTTGGAGGCGGACAGTGATGCATGTTCCTGCATGACGCTGTACAAAAGAAAGCAATCTCCTGCAACCCTCACATCCACTCCTGCTGCTTCTTCTAAATGCATATTTTGTGCTGGCTTTGCAGCCCGCTGAAGGTCAGAGCAAAGTAAGGCCCTCTTTATTGTGGAAATAGGAGAAACACATTTGGTGGAGTTAATGTGTGCTGCATTTATCACGACACAATAAGGAAAGGCTATATAATATATCTCTTGCGATGTGGAGTGAATATATTACACGTAGGTGTTGTGATGGCTGAATCTAGGCGTTATCTGCAGGGGGTTGTTTAGCTTTATCTTGTATCATGGTGACATTCAGATCTTGAAAATCCAAGGTGCCCGCTGACTTAGTTTAAACTCATTTCACCATGTAAATGTAAATGTTAATATACCCACACTAAAGCTTCACTAACAGGATGCTTTTTCTCCTATCTCTGAAATAGGAACTGGTCAGATATCAAATCGTCCTTAGACCTATTTGGCATTTAGCTGTCAGTGCCTCATCACCTTGCTCCCTTGTCTTCACCAACTTCTTTTTTATTTTCTGCATATGGGGGTGGGGTCAAACGTTGACATGGCTGTTTTTTCCTGTCTCTGATCCAGTGTCAGCCTTCAGAAATGATCCCTCACAGACACAGGGCTGTCTCTGGTGCCCCGAGCGCTGACTGGCAGGCCTTGGAAGTGGAGAACCGCTTTAGCCCAACGTTCAGTCAGCCTGCTTGCTCGCTGACACATTCAGACAGATACATCACTGAGGGCCAATGACAGCTCGTTATTGCTAGAGATGATAGAAGCTCACCACGGGGATTTATATCAAAGCAAGAATGTTTGTGTGTGTGTGCATGTGTGTATGTGTGTAGAGGCATTAGATGAGAGGTGAAGACATGTGGTATGAGTACTGCCAACTCTTTTTTAACCTGAATACGGAGCAAAAGGATCCATATTTTGAGCTAGAAAGAATTCAGACATTCAACATATAACTAGCTTTTAAACTCCAAAAACAGCATTACTTTTCTTGAAAAGGAAGTTCTTGGCAAACCAAATTTTACAAACGGGAATCAAGTTTCAAACTCAGTTTGATGGTTATGGCTACAAAAAAAAAATGTTTACTTCAAAATCGAAAATACAAGAATCTAATAATGTGTTCCTTGACTCAAGTCATGTCACTTCTGTGGAAATGTGTTTATATCTAATAAAAGACAATCAAATTAATAAGAGTGAAAACAGAAACACATGGGCACAAATAAACCAAAAAATACAAAAGGAAATATGCTGAAAGCATGTTTGAAGGGTTGTATTTTTGCTTTATGTGTGGGTGATATAAAACTATAAACCTACAAAAAACATATTAATCAGGATCTCTTTCAGGGATCTATCATGGCCTGATAACTGAAAACCTTTACAGATATATTAATCCTTCATTCATACTTAGATTGGAGGAATGTATTTAAACTGAACATGGATGAAATGAACTACGTGTATGGTGGTGAGAACAACGCAGAAATCATCAACACATACTGATAATCCCTACAGAAATATGCAGCTTTCAGTCAAGTATCTATCTTTTTTTTCAGTCACAGCAGGAAACCGCTTCCAGCATAGAAAACCTTTTAACCAGGAAACAAACCACAGACCAAGTTAGCAACTCACTGATCAATGTAGTGGAGCATCAAGAGTTCAGACAGGTCTGTCAGGAGCTGGTGGGGACCAAGAACAGAGCTACAAGGACAGCTAATATAAGTCACATTCATTAGGAGGATAGAGACACAACTAAAATGACCTATAGAGCTCAGACAATAGCAAACAACCAATGACGACATTTCTGTTTTTATTTGTTACACTTTGTATTAAGGCATGTGACGCTCATGTGTCGAGCTACATACAAAACTACATTGGAATGTCCCTTACCTGTTAATCAGTGGATGATCTTTTCCTTTGCTCAGAAGACAAGGAACTCCATGACCCCAAACCATATTAATATAATTACAAGGTGATAATATGCTAAGACTAGAGCAGAAGATTGAGAGCATACCACTCCTGTCTATTCTAAATGTGAAGGTGGAGAAAATAAAAACTGACAGGATGTACTGATAAAGTTACTCAGTCCAAAGTTAACCAATGCATTCTCTGAAAAGATCCTATCCTAACTAATATAGGCCACAAGCACTTTTTTCTGTTTTTGTGTTCAAAACTGAAATATTATAACTTGTAGTTTTATAGGAAGTTCAAAAAAATTTGGGGGCAGAACTTTGTACTCTGTGATTTAAGAACCCGTGTCATTTAATTTTTGGACAAAGCAAAGCTGGTTGTTTTCTCTTAGTCTTTACGTGAAGCCTTGCTAACATCTGCTGGCTGTAGCCTCATATTTAGCATGAGGACATGAGTGTTTTTTTAATCATTCGTGTTAACGTTTCTCGGCTGTGATTTTATCAGGTGTGTCAGTATCCCCCTTAGGAAACCTCGTCCATGCTTTCACACCATATTTCCACAAACTGTTGACATGGTTTCTTTCTGATGTAAGGTTCCTATTTATTTTTGTGCGTGGGTAATCATCATCATCATCATCATCATCATCATCATCATCATCATCATCATCATCATCATCATACCATAAAGCAATCAATCAGTGACAACAAGCCCCTTTCAATCAAAGGCTGGTGCAAAATGAAGCTTTCATGCGCAGACAGTGAGGGCTATTGACCTCAGCTATGTTATCTGAAATGACTTCTGTATTATTATTACCCTTAGACTCTGTGGCCCAGATAGAACATGGAATGAGTAAGAGTGTGTCTTAGAGGAAGATGTGCCTCTTTTTATTTCTGACCAATGTTATGCAGTGTAGGTTATTCAACATGTTAAAAAAATGTAAGGGTACCACCCTGGAGATTGCTTCTAAGCAGTGTGTTGTGTTTTTGTGATTTGTATAGTTTGTGTTGACATCAGCATGCTTTTTCCAGTGCCATGTTGTTTCCTGTATTTCTATTTTTTTTAAAATAATTATTTTAGTTTACCAGTTTAGGATTAGAAAGGGTGAACAGCAGAGAATGGAGGAGGAGTGATGAGTCATGTTCTATCTGAAACTGCACATATATAACCACTGTGTGTGTGTGTGTGTGTGTGTGTGTGTGTGTGTGTGTGTGTGTGTGTGTGTGTGTGTGTGTGTGTGTGTGTGTGTGTGTGTGTGTGTGTGTGTGTTTGAGAGAGAGAGAGAGAGAGAGAGAGAGAGAGAGAGAGAGAGAGAGAGAGAGAGAGAAAAGTCATAGCTATTTGACCGAAGCAACTTTCAGTACTTTCAGACTGGACCAACATTCTTTTTTTTTTTTAGCAGATGTTTTGTTTTTGTCAGTAAATACTGACCTGGCATGAGATGCATCTATCCTTTCAGTTGTGTTGAAAATCCCTTGTGCACATGATGTTTTCTGCAACATTGCATCCCAACGAAAGAAAACTCTTAAATAATACACTTCACCACATTGAAGACTTTATCATATCCCCAGAATAACTTCCCCATCTCCACAGTGGAACGATAAGGGCTGCATGTCAATAAATGGATCTGATTATGCTCAGTATCAGCTCTGATCATGTGGTCATAATCATAGCAAGAGAAAGAAACTATTTTTGGTTGCCCAGTTACTACCTTTGATCTGTGTTCAGTACAGAGAGAAAAGCAGAAATATCATCTTCAAGCATGTTAACATCATTTTAAATAAGTTTCCATGATTTATAATTCATTGTAGGTCATCATTATGCTGGTTATTGATGTGAATGTTCATTTATTCATAGTGTCATTGTCTTTTGTTCTGTCTGTTACACTCTGGTTGAACTCAAAGCACTTTGTGTCAGGTCCAATTATCAGTGGGGCTATTTGTTCAGGTATGACCATGGCTGGGTTCCTCATAGTTTAGGATTTTTTTTTTTTAATAAATCCAAACAAGCTAAGAATTTTGCAAATGAATGAGTGTTTACAAGTCATGGTGAGTGTGTCACACAAGTGTTTTGTATCTTCAGAGAGAGTTACGTGATTAGGGATTATGGTGATTATGTGATTATGGTTGGTTATAAAGACTGCAAATTTGAAAATGAAATCAAGATGTGAGCGAAGACTTTGGAAAAAGTGTAACCGCAACTCCTCATCTCTGCTTGATGATGTCAGCCCAAAGCTACATCAGCTGCCAGTAGCATGTCTTCCTGCTTGCAGTGGCATTGCAACCGCTGCTCATGTAGGCACGAGGTTTTGAATGACGAAGTAGAGTAAAAACGCATTATTGCAGCATTTTCTGCTACATGGATTTTTTTTCACACAAACTTACGGCAATACAAAGCTAAATCAATGCTATAAACATTATGGACCCAAGTTGGTTTTCCATACAAGATGACTTTCACTATGTAAATCTACAGTATATATGAGAATTACTGTATTTCACAATTATGTGTGAAATACAGTATTTGGTCTTGGTGACTGATCAGCATCCTTTCAAATTTTTGATGGTTGTCAACCCATTTCACACTGTGTAGCATAGAAATGTAGCTTCAGCACTACATAGATCCTTGGGGTTACAAGACAGTCATGAAGCTTCGGGTTCTTGAAATATTGTATGGTGCCACACGTGATGACCTGCAAGTTTGAAAATACCAGTGACCAGACATCTTCTTATTTTCCCATGACAGTGTTGTTAGTGATAATCGGTGTCCTAACACGATGGGATCTACAGTAACATAAGCCTTATTCTCAACATCTAAAGGATGATTAGTACGGATGAGCGAGTACACCACTATCTGTATCGATATCTGTTCAACCAACTAGATTATCCATATCTGTACTCGGAATGGGCAGGGCTTATATATCGCTACATTATTTTAAGTCTAAAATTGATATGGATTGATCACAAGTTGCTATATTATTTGTTTATTTTAAAACTATTTACTGAACAGCCTCGAAATTGAGATTCAAATCAATGTTTTTAATCACAAAAGTAATAGAACTATTTACAGAACAAGTTTTTTATGTAACTGAGTCAGAACATGAATGTTCTTAAGTCTATGAACGACTATTTACCGAACAGCCTCAGACTTGAGATTCAACGCTTTTGATCACAACAGTAAAGGAACAATATATAGAACGAGTAAACACGAGTAAAAACATGCATTAATGAAGTGCATGCAGTAGGAAATTATCAACTACGAAGTATGCATGAACAAGAATTTTCATACTTAAAAATTTTTTACTTTTTTTTCTTCTTTTTTAGTTTAATTTTTTTTATAATCAAACTGGGTTTTTTTCCAAATATTTCTTTTTAGCACCTAATGTTCTTGCCTTTTTTTTTTCATTAAGTTAAACAATGTTGATTGCAGTGAGTGTGAGTGTGTGTGTGTGTGTGTGTGTGTGTGTGTGTGTGTGTGTGTGTGTGTGTGTGTGTGTGTGTGTGTGTGTGTGTGTGTGTGTCCGCTCTAACTGCAGTCTGTAGGGAGGGGCGGGAAGTATGTGTGACTGACCAATCACAGAGAGTGAAAAAAGTAGGGATGATTTTCCTTCAGTCCGATCACGAGTATTAACGGGTTATATTCATATCGTACTCGTCAAAAATGCGTTATCCGTATCGGATACTCGTATGAAACGAGTATCCGGCTCAACCCTAATGATTAGTATGTTTATTGATTCCTCACAGATTGTTCACTTAGATGTAATTGAATGTCACAGTCACCATTTTAATTATCCGTGGTGATTCTAGAGCCACATGCATGGCCACATCACCATGATACCTTCAATTTGAGAAAAGAAATCCCTTGTGAGTGTTGCTGCAGTGATGCTATACAATTTTATTTCTGAACTTCATTGAACAGTGTGTATGAGGCTTGATTTCTCCATATGTGAGCATGTTTGGCATCCTTTGGGAAATGGAACTGTCAAGCATGCAGAAATCATGGCTTTAACTATAAATACTGCTGATGTCCCATATTTCAGGTGAACAAACAAAAGTCAGCTTACAGTGCTGGATTGAGCTCTATACTTATGAGATTATTAAAGTTTAACTCTCTTAGATGGGAACTGAGACCCGCCAAAGTTTGTTTTTGTGTGCAATTTCAATCACACAAAGACCACCTTGTGTGTGTGTGTGTGTGTGTGTGTGTTTGTGTGTGTGTGTGTGTGTGTGTGTGTGTGTGTGCGTGCGTGCGTGTGTGTGTGTGTGTGTGTGTGTGTGTGTTCATGTATGTCTGTAATGCTCATCATTATTCATCTGCAAGAAATATGCATTTTTAGAATGGGCAATCGTCTGGCTGTAAAAGTAAGATAACACGAATATTGCACCTTTTTGAAAAGACTTAAAGGGGACAAATCTTTAAGTACTTGACCCTCTGCCCCGCTAAAGAAAATAGCTAAGTATGTAATTTAAAAGTGTGAAACATGATTGCATGTTTTTTAGCGGTAAAACCACTTGCAAAACCATTTTGAGATTTTTCCCGTGCTTAGATAAGGAGACTTTGAAGAAGCAATTTCATGTGATGTTAGTCCAAATCCATTCCCTGAAGCCCTTAAGCTGGGGCTGAAATCTCGCTGGTGTGAGGAGTTTGTGTCTTACTGATCGGCTAAGCCCTGTGCCTCTTTAGCTGCCACTATTCACCGGAGCACTTCCTTATTGGGACACACTTTATCCTCACACAAGTCAGAAGTCAGGGCAAAAAAAGGAAGCAAACAGCTCAAAATTAACTGAAAAAAATTTGTGGATGTCTTTCAGATAAACAGGGGAATTCCTTTCAGCTATTAGCTGCGAGCAAATCAAAAAGCATAAATGATGAGGAGGAAGAAAACAAAACTGAATGTTCAGGAATTTCATGCAGTCCAATAACATTTGTGATCCCTCAATCTGCAATGTGCTCTAATGTGTGCATATCCCTGACAGAAGTTTCCAATAGTTTTAATTAGCAGCTTGTCTGCTACCAGTAGAACATCACGTCTGTTCAACTTCATCTCCAGCTTTGATTGCACGCTCTGTGATTCTCTCTAAAATTGACTTCACAGCTCTCCTTTGCCTCTCCATCATGTTTTTTTAAAAAAAAAAAAAAACCCTATCAGTTGTCTTTCTTTCTGGTGATATGACACAAGTAAAAGAAATGTATAATACAAATACTAAACAACAACGGCAAAAATAAAAACCAATGTCAAGGCCATTGAAGCATGAAAAAGAATTGCATGGCAATTGCATGAGAAACAAAAATCAACAACCCAAGACAGCAGCAGTTGGAGATTGTCATCTACAGCAGCAGCACATGGGTTCCCAGATTTACCTCAATTTGCACTGTTAGGAGAGACAACGAAGAGATGAGGAGATATTCTACATGGCATTACACGTTGTTTGTCTGTGCAGTCAAGCTGATGGCGGAGAGGGAGAAAGAGGGGTCAGATGGTTAAGTGCAGTTTGAATAGGAAGAGAGAGAGAGAGAGAGACAGCATATCCAGAGACAAAAAATGCAAGCACATCAGCCTGAGGGAGGAAACATTACGGTAAACCTGATGAACTCATGTTATCTAATCCCTGCTGGAATGCACACACTCTGTCTCTCTGTCTCTTCGGCTCATTTGGTTTTCTTAACCAGCACCGTGCTACTTTAAATAAGAATACTTTTCATCTAGTACAACACCACAATGATGAATCTTTTATTTCTATCTGCACACAGTGATTATGACACTGGCTGAGGCAAGGATTTGAGCATTAGTGTCAATTATTAATGGTGTCCAGATGAACACAGTTTCCAATGAGGACATGGTTATAAGGGCTTCCAAGAGAATAGAAGGAATTTCCCCTTGGAAGAAATGAGTTAATGGTTGACAAATATTGTATGATTGTGCTTGGTTAAAATAAAAAAAATAAAGGATGATGCTTCATTGAAAAATGTGGACAAAACAAAACAAAAATGTATTTTTTGTTTTTGATTTGATTGACTTGTTAATCACTTATGTCTGCAAACAAGAACTAAAAAATTTTTTTTTTAAATGTTTTACATTTTTAAATAATTAAAGTATTTGAACAACAGACTTTAGAGTTATGAGGTTGTTGATGTTGCACAATGGCGTGAAAATTCTCACCTTTTCATGCTACAATTACACGCAACATGTTTGTTTTTAAATCTAATTTAATTTTTTAAAATTTAATCAGGGAGAGTAGTTGAAGGAACAAAGACACAGAATAATTTTCTGAAAGAACAATATGATGTTAACTGTGTCATTAATGTAAATACATGCAGTAGCTTGATCTGGGATGTTCTGATTGAGCTAGATCTTTGTAAAGATGTATACCTTAGAATATCTGTTTTTCTACCACTCAATGAGTTTAAGTCCATGCATTTTATGCTTGGTAGTGGAATAACATTAGCTTTAATCTGGTTTAGTTTAGCTCTGTCGACAGCTCTCTTCCCTCTCTCACCACTTGTAGAGATATCCAAACAGCCTGGCTGGTCCTTGTCTCCATGTCAGACACCCTTAACACTATTTATATATTTCATATATATTTGTAGAAATATCTGAGGCTCATGCCTCAAAAAAAAAGTCAAAAACTGTCAGAGAACAATAATATAAAAAAGGGCTTTAAACTTTATGAAAATTGAGACAACAGACTAAAAAAGAACAATCTAAGAATAAAATGAAATGCAATTGTCAAAAATAAGGTAAATGAAAATTGAATATTAAAAACATTTATAATCTTGCATAACTCAAGCCACCTATACCTCACCACCACATGCCCTCAGGCAAGGTCTGAGCATGGAGAAGCAAAACTCGGGAATCATCGGTGGCACTGGGGCTTTTAATGCAAAATCCAATAGTTTCAGGGTCACCTCATTTCTGACAGCCTGTCTGGCTGTATTATTCAATGCCAGTGGAGGTTCAGGCAGCAGGAGGATGGACGCAGGATTACAGACAGGCCAGTCTGTACATACAATTAAACAGAAAAACTCCACAAACAAAAACAATTGGTTCTTTCTTCACTGCAGTGACACATTTTACACATCACAGCTTCAAGATAAAGTTACCAAAAAGAAATCCAAAATTTAACAATGGCGTCTGGCCCCTGCAGGGTCACGCTAAAGTTCTGCTTAACAGATCCTGTTCCGGCTCACGTGTCAGGTCTCAATATTTTGTTTTTATTGCTGTCATGTTCAATCAGCTCCCTTGTGAATTAGGTCATCCCCTCCTTCTAAACATCTTTCCTTCTCCATCTCCATCCTTCACTCCAGGCTTCCATCGTTCTCCCCTCCCGACACAAAGAGGTCCTTCCTGAGACATAAACCATGCTGTTAATTAAAAGATTCCTCAATGGGCATCTGTGCAGTAGTCAGTGTTCACTGCATCTCAGTTGTACATGGATCATTTGACAAACGCACAACTACCCATGCATTAATGAATGTATAATCATCCATATACACAACTGCTCTTGGAAGAGAGGAATGAAAGAAAAAGGGAGGAAAGATTGATTGTTAATAGTTTTATGACTGATAAACAAAGCAATCGATCAATCTGTGTGTAGCCAGAGAGGCACTTACATGGGTTCCTGGATGGCTGGGAATAATTTGTCGTCTCACGTTGTTAACCCTTCCAAGCGTGGAGGATATGGATTAATTGTGAGATGGGCGAGAGGGATGGGCGGATTTCTCCACCATGCAGAAATGATTAACGCTGCAGTTAGGCTGTGCCACAAACATAACAGCTGCAGTAAATGTCTGAAAGGATATGAATAATTTTGTCCGTGCATGTGTGTGCAATTATTGGTGTGTCACATAAAGATGTTGCTGAGAGGAAGTGATAGAAGATGTGTGAATATAAATTTGAGGATTTCTTTTATCTAAATTTAAAAAAATGACAATAAAACAACATGTTATCATAAAAAACTTGGGGTCTTATTATCTTTATTGATTGCAGGGAAGGTTGGAAACAATGCAATGCATAACAACTTTCATGCAAAGTATAATATTTTTTCACAAATGATTATTGCATGCTGTTTGGGTAGGAGTGAAACTGTCCCAATAGAGGCCAGATCATGCGACCATCTGCAACATCCCATCTGGGATAGTCTATCATAAATGTTGATTTGGCCAAGAATACACACTCTCAACACAGTACACTTTGCCAAAGAGAGCAGTTGCCAAGATGAGGGAAAACATTCTCACAGTTTCCACAGCTAATTGTAAAACATCATCATTAGGAAAAGACGAGAGTGCCAAATCAGTCATCAGCATCACACAACAAGCAGAACTTTTGTAAGGGAGATGATGGATCAGTCCACAGACACAGAGAAAATATAATTTCGGTCATGACCTGTACTCACAAATAATGTTTGTTAGGCACATTAGACCTTAAGTCTAAAGATAAATTGTGAGTTTCAGCAGGTTATCAGCAGTGTTCTGGTACTGAGATGATTGAAAACGTGAGCTACATTTATTGTATTCACGTTCCTGCTGAATTGGCATTTGTGCATTGCATGTATTTAGCATTGTTTGAGCAAAGCCAGTAACTCAATACAGCACAAAATAAGTGCATGATCATATCTAAGGTTGCCCCCAGGATGCATTAAGAGACTGGTTCAGAATAGGCATTTGAAAGAGCTGCAAGCTCGTAGTTACCTGAAGCTGCTGCTTTTTTACTTCATCTAATCCATTTAATAGTATTACTGTAAATCCCATAGAGCCTTTCTAACATGATGACCACTCACATTGCTTTTCAGTGTGAGTATCATTCATTCATTCATTCATTCATTCATTCATTCATTCATTCATTCATTCATTCATTCATTCATTCATTCATTCAACCATTCATTTGTTCATTCTTTCATTCATTCAGGTTCAGACACTAAAGTACAGTCCAGCATGTAGACTGCAGGTTTTACAGATCAACTGACTGACCTTCCGATAAGTGGATGACAGATCTGCTTTTGGATTCCAGATCAATAAGAATGGTCATTCAAATCAGCACTAAAGAAAACAGACCTTCATAAACCTTACTGTGAATTCATTCAGTTCTTCACTTATCAAATTCATCACATTTTTTCTTATCATCTCTGCACTTTTTTGAAATCTTTGTTTATACAGATGTGATTTGATTTTCAAACACATTTCTGTCCAGTTGTCATGGCTATGCGCACTATACTATGCATGTAGCCTAATATAAAAGGAAAGGATAGTACAGTAAACAGGAAAAGTACAATATGGCCATAGAGAACATAATCCATCCTGTTCCGTCATTTGTCAAGAGATGGCTGAAGTTAGTGTCACGCATGATATGTATCTACGAAGCTGGAGTTTGTCTTCTGTGTATGGGCAAACACAATTCACTGATCTTTTCCTCAAACAGGCCACTTAGTCACTCTGCCTAAATTTAAAAATAATGTGTGGTTTGATGTTGCATGTGTTAGAAAGGCTTTGTAGGAATGAAGCTTGGCACACTGGCCGCAGATGCCAAAGGCTGTGATAACCCCCTAAATCATCTTCACACCAGGATTGTGAGGCAAACAATCCTCAACTGAAGAAGTAAATTAATGTCATGTATGCACACTTACTTGCATTTCCAGATCCGTGAAGATTAGAGAAATAATGTTTTTTTTTAAAGAGCAAAAACATTAAGTCTATACATAGAGATGCATCAAACAGACTTTTCTTGAAAATATTCTTGATGTTATTTTATAGCAGATGAAATGACTGAACACACACAAACAAAAAAAACCATGTTGAGGTGTGAAGATGAAACTCAAAAGGCTGATACAACAACAACAATCAACAACAGAATGTTTGATGTTTATTTATCTCTATTTACTGTAATTAATTGATCACATTGAAACACAAAAGGTATAAATTTTAGGTCCTCTTCACTCGCTGTGTTCTCTCAGTTGCTAACAACTACCTTTATTGTGCATGCACTTCTTATATCATTTGCTATGCGGAATTGTTGGGATCGAAGTCCACATAACCTTGTTTTAATGCCAGTAAACCGTAATAAGAAAAACAGCTAATTCCGCTGAATCTGAACCATGGATCCTCCACTTGAAACACACATAATGTTCCTGAATTTCTAAAAAGGCTTGTGCTAAGCAAATGAGGGTCCGTGTTTTGAACAGTTTTATAATGAATTTTGAGGTATTCCCTCCAAATCATGTTGTGTTACTATTTAACATTGTTCACCTTCACTGGAAATAGAGAACAGACACACAAGAGAAGTTACCTGTTGTTAACTAAAACTATCAAGAACATTATTTTCCATGACTGCAATGAGCCAATTTAGTTGTCACTAAATCATCGACAAGAAATTCTGCTCCACACCATAAGACAGTGTGTCATGAAATATTCAGTTAACAGAATGGCAGGTGAGGAAGTTTCTGTATCAACTGCGTTGGGATCCAACAGGATGCCATCTTGCCTGCTCCCTCAGGTAGGGGGAAGAGTGTGCAACAGGATTGTGGTAGAAGTATTAATTAAAAACCTGATTGCATTGATCAAAACTAAAATACTTCCACATAAACAAGGTCAGCACATTAGTCAACCAAAACTAAATTTAAAAAACAACACAATACTGAATTTGAGTTTAACATGAGTTTAAGGACATGTGACAAATCACAAATTATTAATTAAGACTAACGGCTGACAAGATTAACCTCAGCATAAATTATAACACAGGTCATAGATATAATGGTTACTGTTTTACAACTTGTATTGTAATTATTGGCTATGGGGTCGCTGATTAATAAGGAATTGAGGTTGAGTGTTGTGCCGCACATGACATTTACCCAGAAGGCAAGGTGTGTATCCCATATGAGAGCAAACACATGTCACTGATCTTTTCCTAAAACAAGTCACTTAGTTTCTGTGCCTAAATTTAACTAAAGTGCTGTTTGATGTTGCATGTGTTAGGAAGGCTTTGTGGGGAGATTGCTTCACATTGGCCACAGATGCCACAGGCTGTGAAAGTATAGCTGAGGTTGTTTTCGCACAGATAATCCAAAGATGAGAATGATCCCCACAGGACTGCAGGGTGCACTCATTGCTTTTAATTACTTCACTTATAACTAGAAATCATTGTTTATTCCCAGATTATTCTTTTTTAGTCCTGATACTTGATTGGATAACTGTCAGTGTCCTTTAATTTATGATTGCTGAACAAATAAAAATATTTTCTACCATCATCATAAAATGGATTATTAAACCAAATCAAACTCAAATGATCTACAAGCCTATGTTATCCAAATAGTGACTCTCTTGCCGTATGGAAATTTGCATTTAAATTGGACAACATCCTTTCATGTGCATGAGGGAGGCTGGGCAGCAGAGAGTAATGTTACACAAAGAGGAAAAAATGGAATGTGCATGCAAAGCAACTGGCAACCAGCAAAATTCTTTTGTCATGAATTTAAAGGAAGGTGTGGTCGCCAGCAGCCGACAATGTGAGCTCTGGTCAACGTGTCTGATGAACTTCTCGCCTCACAACATGCCAGGTCCCAGCAGCAGGTAAGGCTTCTAACGGGGGCAAGGACTGTTGACAGCAAGTCAGAGTGACAGACATTTCACATCGGCAGCAATTCCAAACCACAGAGCACCAGTCGTCTGCACCAACACCTTCAGTTTCACTCTGGTGTCATCACCCTTACTCTCCTCCTCGCCTTACCCTAGCTCACCCCTCACCCTCTACCATTACTGCCTCACCATTCCAATATAGGCTCAGCAAAAAACTGAGAGGAGCCGAGGGTGTATTCATAAAGAACAGCACTTTATACCAACAGTGTTCAAATGTTCATGAGCGTTCAAATACCAGGACACCCGGGGCAATGTTCTCTAGATCACTCACAATCAATGCCTTTTATTTCTTTTGTGTTTAAGAGCAGTACTTAGTGTACATATTTGGTGAGAGACTAATTAAATGTTCCAGTGAAACGATGTAGGACTAATCACTCGCCCAACCACAGCCTCCTGTCATGAATACTTCATCTGAAATAGTTTGTATTCATAAAATGATTCTAATGACCTCAACTGACTTTGCTCTGCAGTAATGGGTGTCTCTGGATGTCGGTTTTCTACTTCAGCGCGTGTGTATGTGTGTGTGTTTTTGTTTGCAGCATGCTGCAACATAACACATTCCTTTGCACTAAAAAAGTATTCATCTAAGAAATCTTGTCATGATATAATTTTGATGGTAATAGCATCAGACTTTCTACTATGGATCAGTGCATCATCTTGTGTTATGAAATGTATAGTTGTTCCAGAAAACTATTGAGAGTGTACTGTTTATTTTCAAAATAATCAAATGTCTTTTGTACTAGTAGAAAATTCACAAACACATCTGTACAAACATAAGAACATTTGTTATTTTGTCTTAAGTCTGACCTAGTTCTCTAATAAATCTGTGTAGAGTATTGAAGGTGTGACACTGTAAACTAGTTCACACATCAAATCAGCAGATTTAGTCTGGGAATATTGCACTTATTGTTAAATATCGTTAAACTTCACATCTTTCAGGTTTTGCAAATAAACAGGCTTGCACACAGTAGTAAGCGTATTTCCTGTTCAGCTTGTAGTTCAAAAGATGACAGTGTTTTAAAGTGTTTTTAAGTTCAACATGATGCAAATACCCCCAATAACCCAACAACATGCAAATACAGACATTAATTTTACTGTATCTGAGTTTGAAAATGTTGTCACTGTTGTATGAGCAATCTTAATTTTCCAAAGTAAGTGGTACTGAGTGAATCATTATACCACTCATTATATCATTTACATTTAGCATTATTAAAAACACCAACCAAGTAAAAAAAAAAAATCTTCGTCTGCAAAACCCACACTGATTTGCCTTCTAGAATATTTAGCTGAAAGATACAGACTTAAATGTATCATCAGCACTGGTTTTCAAATTTTGATTCATCCTCTAGTGAGAGACAATGACACAATAGGTCTGCATCTGGCAGATGTGCAAATGGGCTAAATTGTATTCCACTGAAAATTATGACATCACATGCCTTATGCAACCTTATTCCCATACATAGATAGAACAAAGACAAAAAACAAAGCCGGATAGTTTGGTTTTGTTTGTGCTGAAGAATATGGACCTCTGTGGTGTTTCAAAATGATTCACTGCCAACTACTGCCCTGGAATGGATACTACAAAATTTTTAAATGTTATTGTAGACCTGTGTGTACGGGGAGACATTTCTAAATGCTGCATACAGTATGATGTAAATCCAGAACTTTTTAAAATAAAAAATAAAAAACTCAAACGTTTATTTTCAGCAAAAATGTACTTAAATAGTAGTAGATCCTTATGGGTTGCTGATTGTCTTAACCACTGTGGTTGTTTGTGGTTTGCTTAGCTTGAAATCCAGCAAGATAAATTAATTCCATCTGCCTCACAAGGTAATGCTTCTGCTGTATAACCATATTCAGTTGATGTGGGTGTGAATTTGGGATTCATACATTTTAATTAGTTTTTTCAGCGCTCAGTAAAAAAAGAAGAAGATTTTCCCAAACCTCAAAGCATATTTTTTGCTAAGCTATACATGCTAACCCCAGTGTCTAGTGCAAAAACATAGCATTTCCTAGACTGGGAAAAAATGTTGCCACTCAAAGTTGTATTTATGTTAGCATTTGAATGCCAATGTAAATGTCTTTAATGTATGTATGAAACTCTTTGCAAGCAATTTAATCTTCCAATTGAAGCAAAACATACCCTAAATCTTACATGTTCTTATCCTGCTGCCATATGTGGTCAGGAGCAGTGTAAAAACCCAGCAGGACAGATCAGCATGGTTTATTTACACCTGGGATGAAAATGTTTGAAGGGGCTGTCATTTCAGAGATGCACACATGTAATGACACAGTGAACCTAAGGTGCTGCAGGTTTCTCAGCAATGAAGCCACACATTAGGCTTTTGATTAATGCTGGAGAGTGATAGATGAGTAAATTGTCCCTGGCGTATATCTCCACAGCCTCCCTGCCTGCTGTCTTTCCATTCATCTCATTCTCTTTCCCTTGCACTCTACCTCTCCAGCAGCAGTAGGGAAACTGAGGATGCGAATACACACCTCTTTGCCAAGCCTCACAGCTCCCCTGGCACCATGCTGCAACATAACACCTTCCAAACCCTCCTCATCCCTCCATCACGCAGCTCCCCCTTTCCTCTCTCAGCACGGCAAAACAGCATGTTTGATTTTAGAGAAGCTAGTGCTGCAAGGGTTTGACCTTTATGGGCTTTCAAGGCTGAGGCTGATATTTTTGGACGTAAGCTGCTGATAGCAAGAAGTTAAGTATTTTTAGTGGCTGCTTCATCATTTGTTGATAGTGGGAAAACCTGTGAAGTGGTATCAGACCATGAGAAAGAAAAATGCTCCATTAAAATTAATGACATTCCTTTAGTTGATTCAGCTGCATGGGCTTAGTGAGATACTCAGGCTTCTTTGGTTCATTACACTTTCAGCATTTTTGTCAGTCACTTCTATCTGGATTCTTCACTAACACTCACTGAAAAATCTTTGACTGGTTCCAATGAGGTAGGAAGAGCAGGGGTAAAAGGAAAGATACATCCTAGATGAACTTAACAAAGAAAGGGAGATAAAGTACCACATTCATGCTACACAAACCTACAGAAACAACAGCATGCACCTTGATTCTAATCGACATGGACAAATTGCTGCTCTGCAATGAAGAGAAAATTGCTTTCATAATTTATACTAGATTTGAGATCAGAAAAGTACATTGTAATTGCAGAGATCTTGGCTGGAAATGACATTGTTAATCAAGCTTATGTTTTGCCAGACGATGCAAAACTGTGTATTTTGTGGTGAACTGAAAACATGCGCCAACAAAAATATAGCCGATATTCACCTTGTACAGGAAAGCTGTCTGTGTAACACAAATGGTGGGACACAGTCAAAGCAGGAAGTTGGCCTCTGAGTAAATGTATACCCATTTGACCTCATTTTCAATTCCAGATAAGTTTGGCACCTGGTACTTCACTTAAAAGCTACTATTGTTCCTTGCTGCCATGAACTGTAAGATATTTTTTCCCCAGATTTAGTGTTTCACCTACATAGTAATACTTATTTAGTTACTTATATAAAATATGTTTGGTCAGAAAGTATGAGGTCAAACTAAAAACAGTAAAGCAAACCTTTAGTTACATGAGTGGAACCTCTAATATCGGAACCATGACTGAATAAAAACTGAAAGGCCAAAATCGGCCTGGAATATTGGTCTACAACAAGCAACCTTTACAGGATGGGCTTGCTCAATGATATTACTCTCTCTGGCTAGATGCCTTCAACATTGTAATGACAGCTTTATCAGTTTAACCACGTTTGCCATTACCATGACTGGGCTGCTCTCCAGTCCTGTCTACTGTGTGCTCAGGCTCATTCAGCTGCAGACCAGATTCTAACAAGAGCCCCTTGCACATCCGTTATGCTGATCTACCATAGATCCTACTGCATGGGCTGCTCTACTATGTGTGTTGAAAACTGTCCAGGTCTAACATAATATGGAACCTGCCTGCCAGGACCTATTTCCCTGACACATAGTCTCCTCCAGCTGCAACCTAGCTGTGGTGTGTTCTGGGCGGTGCAAGCAAGGTAGAGTTAAACACACACACACACACACACACACACACACACACACACACACACACACACACACACACACATACACAGTATAAATCACACAGATGAGAAGCACATTTACAGTACCAGCTGAGCCCGATTAGTTGTTTTCCCAAGAACAAGAAACATGAGTTTTGTCTCATTTGCGTCACTGTAACAGAAAATGAATGCCGTCTTCATATTGGTTGCTTCTAATTTCACTACAAACAAATTGTGCTGAGTGTATGAGGTCAGATATCAAGGGTAGTTCAGGTCAATAAAGTCTAAACTCAAATACCGTCTCATTACATCTTGAAATCATCACCAGATCTGAACCAGCATTCACACCGCAGCTCTAAATCTAACTTCCCTCCCACCTAAAGAAAGACTCCAGCGCTTTTTATAGAGGGCTGAGCTGCAGAATTGCATATTCTATTTCAGACAGCCCAGGCTCACATCATTGTTTGTTTTAGCAGGCTAACCTTCCCTATGTATTTATAGGTGTCGAAGCCAGGAGAAAGACCACAGTAGCTCCATAAATAAGCTGCCCGGGCCTCCAGCAAGCCTCCCTACCAACAAAAGCCCAGTCATTTCACACGCCATTACCTGGAGCTGCCTTGCAGGGAGGCTGGCCCGGCCTCTGAGGCAAGGGAGGGTCGCACGGCTTTGAGGGTGAGTTGTCCCGGTGGGAGGAAGGGAGATGTTTGGATTAATAATAAATATGGTGATCTGTTTTCTGTGACTGGAGCCTGTGAAAAAGCAATGGGAATAAATGGAAAATATCAAACTACCATGGGCCATATCTGACACTGTTCAGTTCTTCAGCTCACGCCATTTTCACCTTCATCCCTCTTGCCTTTCATCCTCTTCCGTTTGCTTTCATCCACACAAACTGCCACTCGCTTGTCTCCTCCCGTCTGTCTTTCTGTGAACTTTTGGCCTCAGGATCCTGCTGGAACCTAACTCCCTCCCTTTTAAAAATAGATTAACTAAAAATATGACACATGCACATTTAGACCGAACCCACCCATGACGTCATGCATCGACATAGTGTGTGTGCTATGTGTATATCATTGCTTATCTCTGCCTCCACAGATGCTGTGTAGAAAGCCAGTCAGCAGAAGCCACAGCCAGCTCGCTCCACAGCCTCTCTTGGCTGCCAGACCTCGCTGCACTGAGGAAACTGCACCCTGTAACAAAAACAACCCATCAGCCACAGCAGCGCTTCAGTGTTGACTGCTAATCCTGGTACCTCCCTGCAAGGTACAGCACTGCAACACCCACACAGCTTTAAGAAATGGATGTTGTCCTTCCTTGGCTTTTATAAGGATTTTCAGGGTGATGAAATATTCAAAAGCATTGTTTCGCGGGGCAATTCGACAGTGGCATTTTTCCTAAATATTGCTGTGCTCATTTGCTGGGTGGCGACAGTGATGACTCCATAAAACATATGAATGGAGAGAGTTGTCATGTGGATTGTGGTGAACACTGAAGGCTCATGATCTTAAATCAGAGGCGAGTACTGCAGACTGGCATGGTGGGGGTTCCAGTGGTGCGACTACAACCACTAATTTGTCTCAGAATGGCCCTTTATGATTTCAGGGGCGCCATTACTGTTAGATGAAGATGTTTTTTATTTTCTGCTTATATTATAACCCTATGCAGTGTGTATGGTCAGATAAGCTAGTGGTATGAAAGCTATATCTTTGCTTGCTCCGGTAATATCTTCAGGAATGCCCACAGTTAAAATATAGTAGCATTTTATGACTGCAAATATGGTTTACATTCTCCTTGTACTGGAATACCCTTCCCTAGTCTGTTATATCAGAACTTACATTTAAGAACCTTTACTGAGTTTTTAAAAAAAAATCTGTAAACAAAATTGCAGTATGACCACAAAGATCATGTGAATTTTTAATTAAAAGCAGGACAAAGTGAATCATAATGAGCGGGAAATCCTGAATTATTCAAGCCAATGATGGAGCAAAGGGGTTGCGAGTGTCACTGTGGTAAAGGTGCCTGAGGATTTTAAACACGATTATACAGGACACCTAGTGAGATAATATTAAGGTTGGTTCTGCAGTGATGGACTGTAACATAGTACTAATGGCACATATTTCCACTTTTCCCCATCAAATGATGGCAGCAGTAGGTATGTATGTGTCTTTTAATTTGAATGCAAAACAACTTGAAAAGTCTTCAGCAGATCCTGATTTCTTTTTTTTTTCCTCTTTTTTTGTAGTGGTGGATTTGGGGCTTCTGAAGAGTAGTTGATTAAATCAAGGGGATGATTTCAACGATCTGGCAGTGTCTCTATGATGTAGCAGAGATCAACAGCAGATTCAGTCATTTGAATGGATTAAATGTCTCTGTGGAAGGTGAGAGGTTATATCAAAATAGAATATCCACATCTTCCTTCATGTTTGTTTGTGATAACGTGCTCCTTGATGCTAGGTATCTGTTTCCAAGGTGACAATGCCTTTGGTGAATGTTTGGGGAAAGAATGGATACCATTTCTGCTCTTTATGGTGCGTTTACTACTTTTGCATGGTATGATGCATTTTGAAACTTCTGAATAATTAACACTCATCATTTATAATAGAGGAATTGTTTCTGCTCGAAAGAAGTCACAATTTTGTTAAATGAATGTATTTAATGCCACTCCATTTCTCTATTTTGCTTCTGATTAGCATATCCTGCTCTTCTCCTCTCTTTCATACAAATTAGGATATAATATTTGATGCAATAAACTTTTGTATACATTAACTACTCGTCCAGAAAAAAGAACAATCAAAACACGATCTCTCAAAAACAATGAAATGTAATGACATGTATTTTATATATCCAGTTCGTAACTTCACAGATTTATCAAGTACCTAGTTGTATCAGTTTACTGGCACTACAGTAACAGTTAAAGGAGTTAAGAAAATAATTTTTAAAGAGGTAATTTCATTCATCTTTTTCTCTTGCGTTTTAAGTCTGATTCATTTTCAACACGATAAAAATTACGAGCACCACCTTATTTAACATCTGCAATGCTGTTATATGAGTAGATGCACACATCTCAATGGCCCAACTCAGTAAGAATCCATTAAGAACAACTAAAATATTTTTGTTGTAATCCAAAATGACACCTAATCTCAGTCAGTCAGTCAGTCATCCTCAGATTACCACCGCTGTATCCGCCGCAGCGGGTCACGGGGAGCCGGAGCCTATCTCGGTGGCATAGGGCGTGAGGTGGGGGACACTCCAGGCACGATGCTAGTGCACCGCAGAGCCACACACCTAATCTCAGTTAAGAATATTTTCTTGAATGCTGTTTAATTAGTCAAAATCAGAACAAACCATCATTATAATCTAACCATGACTTTTGATTTGCTGCTTGGTCTGATGAATAACTCAGCTGAAGATGGGTAGCTGCCTTAACAAGTATTTTAATGTTAATTTTACATTAAGGGTGTTCACTAGCTCCTTTTACTCAAACATCTTATGATGGGACCTCCCTTTGTACTGACCTGATATTCTATATAAAAGGCATATTTAGAGACTGTTCTGTTCTGCCTCTGTGAAGCTATAGAGGCAGTGACAGTTCTGAATCACACATTTATGTGAGCAAGAGGTGGGAATGAATGACAGGGCTGTGATGTTTTGATGATGTATTATGTAGATATCTTAAACGAGAACAATTTAAAGGGACGAGAAATAGCGGCAATAATAGAGAAAAGTACTATCCTACTATTCTGTGTGCTTCTGTCACATTTGATTTAAGAATGTTGAATGTGTTTTTAATATGAGTTAGTTTTTGTTTTTTCGAGACAAAGCCTTATGCTTACGCAATGGAAAAGGAAAAAGAAGCCAAATCAATAAAATTAAACAACAGATAACAACAACAATAAACAAATAATATTTCAGATTTTCGGATGTATTCAACATTAAAAATATTATCCAATCCTTTTAGATTTATCTCAAGAAAAAGTGAAAAATGAAAAAAAAAAGAGTTACAAGAACTGACCTGGAAATGAAGAAAACAGAAAACCAGTATAGAAAAAAATAAATATGGAGGGTGATTTTTATATAAAGAATCAGAATCAGAGTCTTTATTTGTCTTACTGACACACATTTTCACATGGGACAGTACGAAATACCTCTCTGAAGGTCCCAGTAAGCCTGGTCGATAAATAATATAAATAAGATAGGTTAAGAAAAACAAGAAAAAAGTTAGAAATGTAAGATATATAAAGTGTTAAGTGTTTGAGCATCAATTTATTTACAAAGACATAAAGACAAGAAACTGAGGAACTTGACCTTAGTGTATCAGTATTTTTATGGCTAATTTGACATCAGAGATTTTAAAAACTTTTCAGAACTGCATTTTTTTTCTGTATGTAAACAACCAGCTACATTGTGAGTGGGTTTTCTTGGAGGTGACAAGCTTAGAGCTACTTGCACACGTGCACACACCACACACACACACACACACACACACACACGCACACACACACACACACACACACACACACACACACATACACACACACACACACACACACATATGGCTTCAGAAATGCCAACACAGGCCCCACATGATTCTTTATAGAGCAAAACAACAGTCATTAGAAGATGTAATGGATTAGCCATGGATAGAGTAAAGGGAGACAGAGAAGTGAGCGGAGAGGGAACAAACCAAGATCGAAATGATGGAGATTGGCAGATGGGTAAAATGGATTGGATAGACTGCTCTTCGGATGAGGAGACAGGATGGAGAGCTGAAGCCTACCGCCACAATGAGAGATAATGGAAACTGATTACAGGAAAAAAAAAAAATCAACGAGGTCTCTTTCATTCTAGGCCCAATGCTCGAAGACATGGCGGTAATAAGATTGGTGAGGTCCCAGATCTTGATTAAAACAGTCAATGAATTGGTCCACAGTGTCAACACATTCCATGAAAAAAAAAAATCACAGGAACGAGGTGACCGAGGATAAAAATATGAACTGGAGACTAAAATGACAGAAATTGTGGTTGCTTTTTAAGAGTTCTTTGTGCTGCTGTGCTGCCTCCACCTCAGACACTGCTCTGATGTTTACTTGATCCCTCCCTGGCTTATGTTCATTTGAGGGAGCAAAGCAGCTACAGGAGACAAACAGGATGTCTGGGGGAGGATGAACGAGAGGGGGTGAATTTGACAAGGAAGTTTGTGCATGTGCTCGTGTCTCTGCGAGCTTCTATCAATCCCAGGAAGGACTTCCTCTCCATCGCGCTGCTTGGGAGTTCTGTGGGAGTTCCAGACGTTAACACGGGAAAAAGCAGGGGGAAGAAGAAAGGAGATAAAGAAAAAAAGAAACAAGGAGATGCAGAGCTATGAGAGAGTGAACAGGATCAAGGGATGTAACCCAAGTAAATCACAGACACACACACACACACACACGCACACACACACACACACACACACACACACACACACACACACACACATACATACACGTGCGCAGACACAGGAAAGCCACCCACAGAGTGAGGTTTTGATAACAGCAGCGGCACTGGCGTCATTATAAGTTGATGATGATGAACACAGGCACACCTCAGTGACCCAACCAGAAGTCAGTCAACACTTGGGCTGAATGAAAGCTGCTCCAAACCTCTGGCTGAACAAACACAGAATTTGACCTGGAGCGAACTGCGGGTGAAATGAACCCTCATTGTTGTTTTCATCTTCTGGGTGTGCCTAGTGGGTGGGGGTCATGTCAAAGCACAGTACTTAAAGTCAGGAAGCCAGTTGTGTCAGGGAAACAAATCAGTGGTGAAACAAATGAGATCCAAAAGATGGGGGTGGGGGTTTTTATTACAAGGCAGTGATACAATCACAAGAGAAGATAAAAATTGCACCATGTCTATACCAACATAGTTGGATGCGAATGAAATGTTTCCCCTTCCTCACCTGGGACAATCTGACCACATTTCTTTGTTCCAAGCACCCAAGTACACACCATTCATCAAACACATGAGGCCCTCAGTGAGAGCAGTCAAAATCTGGCCTGAGGGGGCAGACGCTGAGGCACAGAACTGGTTTCCACACACAGACTGGAGCACATTTGTCATCCAATCTACCCCGGACTCCCAAGTAGATATTGACTCCTACACCCCTTCTGTCTTGGATTACATCAACAATACCATTAATAGTGTCACCCCCTCAGACCCTTTACCACCTTCCCCAATCATAAACCATGGATGAACAAAGAAGTCTGGTTACTACTAAAGGCACGTGACAACACTTTTCAATCCAAGGGAGTACAGGCCTACCATTCAGCCAGAGCAAACCTGAATGGTTCGCTCTGGCATCTTTACTCCTCCACTATCCCAGGCAGTTCTTCCTAAGAGGTCTAAAAATACTTCCATTGTGTCAATGCTGAAATGTTGATCCAAAAAGAGCCCCGCTGACTACCATCCGATTGCCTTCACCTCGACCATTATAAAGTGCTTCAAGAGGCTGTTCCCAGTTCATTTTACAGTAAATCCAACCTGTTGATCTCCCTGGCAGCCTCCAATTTGCCTCCTGTGAGATCAGGAGCACAGACTCCATCTCTATAGAGTTTCACTCTGCTTGGCGATGGCAACACCCATGTGATTTCAGCTTAGTATTAAATATTTGTATCCCATTCGGATTCCTCCACAAACCTGGTGACCTTATACAAACCAAGACCTGGACCTGATCACCTCAGCCTGCAAATGCAGACTGGACTTCCTAACTAACTAGTCCCAATTTGTTCAGTCAGATAATTTCATCTTCTCCATCCTTGAATGTCACAAGTCTCAAATTCCTGTAGAATCTTTCTTGCTCACCTAATAGATTCCTACCCACTCACTTCTTCTGGAGCAGGCCTATGATGAAGGTGGTAGCCCCATGAACCCCCTCCCCTTCCCATCTTTCTCACATCTCTCTCTCTCATTCACTGTACACCTATAGACTTTGTATTAGCCTTGTGATATATATGGTATGTGTGCATGCATATTCACACACACACACACACACACACACACACACACACACACACACACACACACACACACACACACACACACACACACACACACACACACACACACACACATATGTGCTGCCATCTTTGCCAAGCCTGTGTCTTGGGTCTGATCTACTCTGGTAGACCGTGGCCTCTATGGCTTTTTCTTGGAGGGCCTCCTGTTGTACTGCTATGAGTAGTCCAGACTTTTCCAGCCATTGTTAGGTCTGCTTGATATCATTCACTTACTCCATTTGATGGTGGTACGTGCCATGTAAGGGCTTGCTCTTTCTCCATACTCTCATCAGGTTTCTGCTGCCTGAGGCTTTCACTTAGCAGTTCATCCTGCGGGGCCATTTCCTTGATCTACTCTTTCTGATGTTTCATTACTTCCCACTTCAAAGCAGTGATGTATTGTAATTGTCAGTGTTTGTGTGTTTGACCGTTAGTCCGTTCAACCCCTCGTCCGTTAGTTTGTCCACCAAATATCTTCGCAACCGCTGCAGATAGAAAGATGAAACAAAAAGCATATTAGTCGGGCCGCGAAGGGGATGAAAATGAGATGATGCTCTTGACCTGGAGAAAACTAGGTCAAGTTCAAATTTCAACTTTTGTACACTCAGGAACCGAATAAGATAGATAGACGAGGGAGAAGGCCAGTGTAAGACCATAGATCAAAGCTAGTGCTTTGATCTACCTATGCACTAGCTTTGATCTATGGTCTTACTCATACTGGCCTTCTCCATATGCACTAGTTTATGCACTAGTCAGGTACTACTTTCAGGGTACCCTGACCTACCCTGAAAGCAGGTCAGGGTAAGTCGCGGGATGTGGCAGTCTCTGACTGCCTTGTTCTGGACTGTGGATCCTTACAAGTCCTTGGCTTCCTTCTATCTGTCCATCTGTCCGTCTGTGTGTCCATCTGTCCGTCCATTCATCCATCCATTTATCTATCCCATAATATCTTTTGTAGATTAGCATAGACTCTTTAGCCTTGTTTTCATATATATATATATATATATATATATATATATATATATATATATATATATATATATATATATATATAAGAAGAAAAACTATTTCAAGTGACACCAATTTCACAAACCAAGGTCACTTTGTCTTTTCAAACAGCCTATTACGTTGCTTGTGTGCCATTTATGTGTTTGCCACTGTAATCTCTGTGGCTCTGGACAGTGTGTCCCTGAGTTACTGATTGAGAAAATGGCCTTTGAGTTAAGGTTCACGCATTAAATGTTTGATTAAAAAAAAAAAAGCTTGAAAAGAATACCCTTGTAATAATTAGTGAATGCTTATACTTCATTAGTGTTTAATATTAACACTGAGAAGGGGACTTGACTCTCGAAGCTCACAAACATGTTGTACAGGGCTTGTACTAAAGAGAGAAAGGAAATCCCAGTGATGAGCAATGCTTGTGTCTGTCCTACATATGATTAAACCTATGGAAAGTTCCAACACGTTCACCCCCCCCCCCCCTTTATCCTTGAACTACATCTATGAATAATTTACCCAGATGTGTCATGCTGAACGTATCACTTCTTCACCAGGAAGTCTTTATAGATTGCGTAACCAACAGACCCACAGCTTGTCCTCTAATTAGACAGGAGGAAAATGTTTGGCCTGTAAAATGCTGCATAATGTATATTTCAAACTCTCTCATAAGTCCTGCCTCTCAGTTTCCTTATGACCATGTGTCAGACAGAGCTCTGGATACCACACACATTCATTCCATCATGTGTGTGCTTACTCATCATCATACCACCACATCAGAGAGGACACATGCACAATACACTTGTCTGCCAGCCAAATGTGGAACAACCACAGCAAGAAGACCAAAGAGACCAGAGAGGCCGACCCCTCCTGCTTTCTAACTCAGCCTCCTGAATCATAAACTATCATTGCCTCAGAAGTTCACTTCAGAAACTAATCCTCTCACACTCAAAAAGAACAGTGGCTCTGCTCTGAAAAAAATCTGTCGTGGCAAAGACAACTGGTAGAAAAAAAAAATCCCCACTAATTTAACACTTATCATGTAGGAAAAGAACGACACTTGATGCTCAGAAGTGTGTTGAATGTAAGAGCTGCGTGGTTGTGAGGTGTCAAAACTATGACAAGGTTAATCAAGGCCTGCTACATTCTATCCAAAAACGTTTCAGGGCCTGCATGAACAACACTTTACAAAACCAATTATCTCTTTTGAATAAGGGGTGTTTGCCTATCAAGAGTGAGCCTGTTAAACAGGGTCAAATACAATTTGCTATCAGCCACTTTCAAACAACGTATCAAATTGTTGTCACTTCCATTTACGACAGTAATGTGCACCTAGTAAATTGCACTATTGCCTCTGACTGCTGGCAACAGCTAATTGTAAATGTCACAATTATTCGTGCACATCTCAGCATGGTGCATGATTAAAAATCACCTATAGTTCTTTTGAAATGTGTGAAAAGATGAAAATATATGTATATTTGAAGGAGTGTGCATGAGAATAATCCCTCGTGAATTTTCTGCACTCGAGAATAAGCAGAAAGCATCAAAAAGACAGTTGAAAATGTCCTCTCCTGCTGATCTGTGAAAGAATTAAGACCAAAGCACTCCCACAGTAACCATTGTCATCTTTTAGAAATGGGCAGCATCATTGATGGGAGACTTCTTTTTTTTTTTTTACAAGTTTTAATATCTTGTAACATTCATTCAATAGCTTTGTTCTGACCAGTGGTGTGTGCAAGTGCAAGTGCATGTGCGTGTGTGTGTGCGTGTGTTTGTGTGTGTGTGTGTGTGTGTGTGTGTGTGTGTGTGTGTGTGTGTGTGTGTGTGTGTGTGTGTGTGTGTGTGTGTGTGTGTGTGTGTGTGTGTGTGTGTGTGTGTGTGTAACCATATATAGCAATGAGTTGTTTTCTCTCATGACCGTGATTACAGGTTGTCAGCCATGCTTTTACTAGAGCTGATGGCTAATTTCACTCTTTAACATGGTTTGGACTTGACAGCTAGATTGGCACACATGGACACACACAAGCATGCAAATACATGACAAAGGCACAAAGGCATGCACACTTGAGCACCCAAGGGTATGCACATGACCAACGTGTGCACATCCACATATACGCTGATAGACAAACAAATCAAGTGCCATGTCTATTAGAGTGGACTAATCAACAAGGCCTACGTGTTCTGTCACAACTCACACAAGAACATTATGGATAATTTGTGTCTATAACATTACCTGCAATTATCCCTGCATACATTCCTGTGTGCATGGTATTTAATGAGCCAAGCTAATTAAATATGGAAATTAATGAGATACACAGGAAATGGGGAAAAGCACAGTCCTGATGCATTTGAAGGAGTTGCTAAAAGGCTTTTATTACATTAGGGACTAGGAAGGAAATATGCCTTCCTCTAAGGAGACTATTAACAAATACAGTGATTAGCCCAAGCCAAGATACCACACAGCACAGTAGTGTATGTTATTCTCTGTGTGGTGCATTAATATCACCCTGCTCATGACACACATGAAATATTAAGAAGTAAACCACTCTGTTTTTCATTCATTTGTTCTTTGATTTGAGTTTTTTTTTATTTTTATAATGAATCTCGTGGCTGGAAAATCTGCATAAAATTCCTTATTTAAGGAGTTTTTTTTGTTGATAAATGGACACACAACCCAACTTGTGGGATTGTAGAGAAGAGTCATTGTCAGTTGGCTATTGTGTGCTTGCTCCTTTGCACTTGCCCTTACCTTCCGAGATTCGCATGAAATGATGGAAGGCTCACCCCTCCAAATCAAAGAAGCCTTTCACAGGGAGGCAAATCGTCTCATCAAGCAGTATGTGCCCCACTAGGAGAGCATTGTTGTGTGTGTGTGTGTGTGTGTGTGTGTGTGTGTGTGTGTGTGCGTGCGTGCGTGCGTGCGTGCGTGCGTGCGTGCGTGCGTGAGTGCGTGCGTGTGTGTGTGTGAGTGAGTGAAAGAGAGAGAGAGAGAGGGTGGGGGGGAGTTTCCATGTGGAGAAACGTCCAGACACATGGGGTCAGACTTAGTTTACAGACCATCCGACTCCACGCAGAAGCAATAAGACATACGCCGGCCCGAGGGTGTGTACACTCACCTCGAAGCAAAAGGGGTAACTGGAGGGCAGAAGGGAGAATAAGGTTCATTCAAAATCGTTTCACCCATGGGAAATGAACAGAGAGAATGGATGCTCAAAGTCAATCAGAGCTGTCTTTCCTCTCTAAACAGTGTTGTCATGTTAAATGCTGTGCAACCCTTGTGGTTTATGCATTAATTATCTCCAAAGAGGTTCAGTAATCACTGTAATTGTTTGTTGTTCTGTCTGTTGGCACTACAGTTGTGGTAGGTAGGTTTAACATGTAGAAGAGAAGATGTTATAAGAGGACCAATAGCGATTAGGACCTGGTAACAATCAATAAATTGACGTTCAAATGATAGAACTCATTCTCCTTAATCGTCATCAAACACTCCCTTCCAACTAGCAGAATATTTAAGCTGCAACTATTTCTGGGTGCACTTTGTATCTGTCATCACTGTTGATGCCCTGCATGCTGTTATCTTTATGTATTATGTATGACCATTTGACATACGTATGACCTTTTGACCTTTAACAATTCCTCCCTCAGTGTTTACTGGCGAATGTGTTGGCGACTGTCTGATGAAAACAGGTGTTGGAAAATGATCTGATCTCCACAAGATTGCTGCTTTGGGATTGGTCAACTTGACCCCAGTGGGTTTTATTTAAACTCCAGCAGTCAGCACTTTCTCCTCACCCATCACCACTGCCACCCTCCCCCACCCAACACACACACAAACACACACGCACACACACACACGCACACACACACACACACCAGCAGATAGAATTATTTCTCATGTGACTGACAGGTGACATTTTGTTCTTTAGTAGACTTGTGAAAATGTGTTAAGGAGAAGGACTGTACATGAGTGAAATTGTGAAAGTATTATGTTTGTTATTTAACCCTTTATGCTTTGGTAGCGATAGATACTGTGTACCTGGCGGCAGTGGCTCAGCGGTAGAGCGGCTGCCCTGTGATCGGAGATCGGCGGTTCGATTCTTGCTCCCGCCAAGCCAACCTTGGAGTGTGAGCTGACAGTGGGAGGTGTCAGCTCACCTCCCAGCCACTGCTGGGGCGCCCTTCAGAAAGGCGCTGTCCCCCTTACAAGCTGCTAATTTGGGGCACACCTCGAAGTCGCCACCCGTCACTCTGCCTCCCCCTACATACTGTATGCTGTAATTGCATACCTACAGGCACCTAGTGTGTTGTGTTCAGGGGCCTGTAAACAACAATGTATGTATATATGCATGTAACTGTATATGTGTACGAGTGTAAAGACAATTTCCCTGTAGGAGATCATTAAAGTGGACTTTCTTTCTTTCTTACTTGAGGGCAGGAAATTGGGGCTCACAACTTGTTGTGTCTAGCAATCCATGCTGTTGCCATCCACCACCCCAGCATCTACCTTGTATGGTCCAGTTAGGGGGATCGGGAAGTTTGCCCATCACTCCATAATCCCTCTATGCAAACACACTGTATCTGCAGGGAGAGTGTTGCACTTTCTGCTTCCGCGATAAAAAAACATTTCAATTCAGATTCTGACAGAAAGACACTGTATGTCGCTACAGAGCAGCAGTAAACGCAACTAACACATTCTCTAGCTGCAGCGGACCGGGCTGGACTCTGACAGGATGATCGGTGCCATGATGTCTTTGGCTAGTTTGAATGGCTTGAAACTCTCCCCAACACCTCATTGTGTTTGCAAGAAATAGGAAAAATTCTGACGTGTAGCAGGATAAATCCCAACAGTCAACGTGGTTTTGATTAATGTTGATAATCAAATGATCAGTAAAGCAAAGTGACACTTTTCCAATATAAATATCTGCAAATAACACCTTAATATAATAAAACAAGTTTTATTATAAACTGGTGTTGTTCATTATATCTTGTTTTATTACTACATCCTTCCTTCTCATTGTCCATAGGTGTCCCACAAACACAAGACAAAACAATCAAAGCACCTCTGAATTCCACCTCTGAATTCCACCTTCATTATTATCTTATTCTGGTTCACCTCCGACCTCTCCTCCTCCAGATGTCACTGCTTAAGTTGCCCCCTTGCCCTTTAACTCTCACTCTTCTGTCTTAATCCCACTTCTCGTCACCTCATGCTGCAAAAAGAATTGACGTAGGAAAGAAGTGAAGAGGAGGTGGAGGAGGTTGGAGGGGTTTATCAAGTTAGTGCACACCTCTCCCATAGGGATTACCTCATCACTCGTTCTCTTCCCATCCCTCCCACCTCTTTCCTTCTGTCTCGCTGTATTCATACTGTACTTTTTTCCATTTCTATGCATTCCACTTTCGCTGGCAGCGAAATTCTTGGCTGTATAGCATAAACTAAATTCATAAAAAAGAATAACCTCTAACCTTAATCATTGCCACAATAATCAACCACAAGTCCTGATCACACCGAAAGTTAAAATATCTTCAGTTCATTCCAGCTGAATAGAAGCACTTTGTGGATTTGGTCAAAATAAACAAGTTTATTGAACTTTCACCCACAAATTTGTACTGCCGACCAACAGCGAGACATCTTGACAGTGCTGACCTTTGAAGCCATCATAGCTTATTAACTGTCTGTATCCACCTAATTGAATAAGTTCCTCTGTTGGCAATAAACTGTGCACAGAGGCACATCCAAAGAGACTAAACTCAGTAGTACAAAATATATTGATTACATAAACTCTTGTTGCTCTGTACTACAACTACTCTGTACTCTGTTTGCAGGTAGCAAACAAACTAACTTGCCTACTACATTAGTCTTGTAGTGCTTGTAGAACATGTGCGTACTATACATTTAATTCCATCAAATGTGACAAAAATCACAAAAACCTAATCTAGAAGGGCACTCTGAGAGTAAATACCTTCCCCAAGGCCAATAGTATGGTCTTCTCTGATTCGCGAATATGCAAGAACAAACAATAGTCTATGGACTATTGGATGCGCATCTCCAATGGCATGAGAATTATGCCAGAATAATATTCCTTTGGCAAAAACATCAACTCAATATTATTGTTGGACTCTCAAGTACTGCGTATAAATGCAGGCCTGTGCCTATGATTTTTTCTGGTCATCATCTTTTTTTGTAATATTGGGTTGTTTCGAATATCAACCTGTGCTGAGCGTGTCTGCAGTCCTCGACCAATAACAATGCGGGTTTGAGATTCAACTGTTGGCTAAAAACAAAACAACCAGGTTACATCTCTGCCTTCATTTCACGCCTTTATTTTAGTCATTAATACAGTAACCGCTGCAGCCGCGGGTGTTTAAGGTAGAATGAATTCACACTAAATTCACCAGCGTGACACCCTCCTGAAGTGCAGGTGAGCTTGTTTGCACTTGTTTGTTTTGCACAATCTAGCTGCTGGGAAATCATCAGAAAATATGTTGTTTCAGATTAATTGTTTGGGTTTCACCAATGCTCCCTTCTTCTCTCGATCAACATTACTCAAGGAGGTGTCCCACTTATTTTATGTATTGTCTTCAGCAATTTCAAGTTTAATGAATGCTTTCTTTTTCCTTATTTCCCCTTAAAAATTGAGCTGGTAGTTTTAAATTACCGGTAATCCTGCTGACATACACATAAACAAAGCATTACCTCATTGGTAGAGGTAAAAGACGGTCATTTATATTTGATGTTCTCTTGCTGACTCAATTGTTATGTATACAGTATTTCTAAACTTCTAAGCTCAGGTGGGTCTGTCCTGCAGCACATTCATTGGTGTCATTAATAACAATGATTGTGAATGAAACTGGTTTTGAAAAGTATGGCTGTAGCGGCACCTCTCTCTACGGAGCTTCATTATCAGTCTTCAAAGAAAATGTCAACTACAAACAAAAAAGCATCATTAGTTTCTTTTCTGTGTCTGTGACAGAAAAAAAATATAATCATTAGTGTGTTTTCTATCGCTTTTTTTCACCATGCCTCCAAGACAGCTTTTGTTCTCATGCACCACAGTAAAAAGGTATGTTGAATATCTCTTCCAGAGTCTCTCTTTTTGCTCATAAGCACACACTAACTGATTTGCATAGATAGCAAAAACAACTGATATGAAAGGAAAAGTTATTGCTGCTATACTCTTCACCCTGAGAAAACACAAAACGTTATATATGCTAATTAGTCATTTAATATGACTGTCTAATTAATGGTATGCAAATGAGACACTGCCATTATTGGACCTGTTTGATATGGGGATGGAAGTCATATTGGAAATCCTTGGGAAAACAGAAATCCAGTGCTGTCGCTCAACACACACACAGGAAATCAGTTTGGTTAATTGTCAAATATGCAAAATGAGAGATGAAGTCATGCATCGCCACGGCCGAGGCACCTAGCCATTGTCCCTGGAGCATGGGAGCAGAAATACACACACAGCTGTGAGCACAAACACAAGAACACACTCCTCTTATCTCATCAGCCCTTTAATGTCGTTGGTATTCAGTGCTCTGTCCTCTGACACAATGCATGGCACTAATTACCAATTCCCATGATAAGAGCATTGCCCATAGAATACATGATGAAAGATGAAGGGTCTGCTGCTAGGCCACAGCTATTGAACATTCCAACTACACACCACTTTGAAAATTGGCTTTCAATCAACATAGCAAGCACTGCTTGATTCTGCCACAGTTAGGAACCCTTGCTGTCTTCCCACAATGGACCTCTGAAACAGCTGCCATGCAGCCCGCACAGACAGCTAATGGCAGAGGACAAATACCTGACAGTCTCCTTCATAAAGTGTGAGGACAAAACATTCTCATTCCCGCTGTGCAAGGATGTCTGGCAGCGTGCTGAACCATATCACCTTGCAAAACACCATAAAGCATTCATCAACAAGAGCAAAACAGAAAAAGTCACAGCATTGTTGGCATTCTCCTCCACTCACTGTGACTAAAATGAAGATAAAATGCAGGAAGAGTAGACATCACACTCAAGATTTGTTTTCTTTCCTCCATTCTTTTTTTTTTTTTTTGCAAGGAAAGTTAATTGAATTTGTATGTTAATGAGAGCTGTGCATAGCTAATGAGCTCAGTGTGCGACCCATTAACACGTTGAATGATTGTTATGCCCAGGGCAAAAAATCACCTATAGGAGCTGAAACAGGAAGACAAAGAGCCAAGCTGAATACATTACGGTTCATTTACATGTTCATCTAAATTACATACATGTTGCACTAATATTTGTCCCTCAGTTTAATCATCAGAACTTGATTTAACAAAAGTTCATGAGATGAGATGAGATGAGATGAGATGAAATAAGAAGATATAAGATGAGATGAGAGGGGAGACAGAAAGGAAAGCAAAGTATACAAAAGGAAGATGGGCCAGCAATCAGAGTAGACATAAAGAAATCCACAGAACAATTTGGCTTATTTTCATTGAGTGTTTTAGCTCAATGATGACAAGTTCTCACCTTGTTGGAGAGGAGGAATTAGTGTGATTCAGTCACCCCCTTCCCTGGTCACCATGACAATGTGTGAAGCACAGTGAGATCTCTGACATATCATTACAACGAAAGTAACACTTCCTTAAAATAGATGATCACTGAAGAAAAACAAATCCATGTCTGTCCATGTGTAAATTATAGTATAGGCACATTTTGCTACCAGTGGACTAATAAATACAAGGAAGTTTAGCTGCACAAGAGAAAATGTGTGTGATCTAACACAACTTCACTGTTGAGTGTAAAAAAATCTGTCAGGCCTTACCTTTCACTTGCTGTAAAGCAGATTTATGCTTTAACTCTTGACATTTAATGAGAGGACCATGGATTAGAGATGTTGAGATGAGCCTAACCTTGCAAGCCTCTCTCTCACTGAAGTTGGAATTCCATGGTTCAGTCATTATAGAAAAAAGAATAAAGATTTAACTGATGGCCAGTAGTAGTGTTACTACCATCAGGTCTGTTGGTTCATTACTTTGGGCAAATATCTCATAAACTACTAGATACTTTTCCAAAATATTCATTGTTCATTCTAGAGGATGAAGTCTTGTGGGGTTTTTTAAACCCCTGACTTGACATTTTAATTTCAGAAAGATTGGAATGGCATTTCCGACAGATTTCTGTAGCAGCTTCCCGGGCGATCCTAAAAAATCCCCAGACATTGTTAGTCCTTTGTTTACAAATTATTAAATTATTATTAGTTAGTCATTAGATAATACACAGTATTCACAAATTAAAAGTAAAAACACATTTGATGCTAATTTGCACATGACAACAAGTCAGACCACATGGCAGCAATATTCCCTAACCCTAAACATGGCTTTATCTTTCTTAAAAATGCTGCTGGATGAGTGTGTCTATGGACAAATACTGTATTACAAACACCTTTCCTCATATGTCCTCATATGAAATAAGTCATCAGTCTTAAATTTGTTCTGCTACGGTCACTGCCAATTAATGGTTTACAATGAACGTTTGAAATGAAAGAGTACTTAAACTGCAGCTGTTGTGCTTGTAAAGGAACCCACCATCCATCCACTTGTTGGGTGACTGTTTCCATTGGACCTGGAGTCTATGTAAGCTGATCTTCCTCAAGAGAAGTGTTGCTTCTTTATACGACAAAGAAAGAAAAAAAACTTTAAACATACTGTATAATTACACAATATGTATCATGGAGGTCATTAATGCTGCTATTCCTATCCACATGTTTCTACTTTGTTTACAGTATAGAATTTCATAAATATATCTATATCAGGTTTGTTTTTCTGACATCCCGCATGATATTGGAACAGATAATCCATTTTTGCACAAGTCCATTCACAAGGACAAGGTTCACCAGTAATACTGTACATAGTCTATATGTATACATTATCAATTACTCCCCATTTGCTTTGGCCTCATCAGCTCTGTGTGATAACTTCATCGACCTTTAACTCCTGCTATTGGACTGTTGCTTAAGTAGTTAAATTGCAAAGTGAATATGAGCCTCTGCATGGTTGCTGTACAGCAGAATAAGTCTAGACATCTCTGCTTATCTCACCTTATTCATATCGCAGAGACATTGGCAAGCTAATCACCAAAGGCTTTCATTATGCACACACTCAAAGCACATCAAAAGCACCGAGTACATGGAAAGTTCAGATCAACCTGGATGTATCATTCATTCCTTTCCTCACTGCCTCAGCTGTTATATAAATGTGTTGTGCATCCGCAGACTCTGCCTCCTTCTTTCCCAGGTCTTCCTTTTCCAGTTTAATGGCTGAGTGTGTATGTATTGACACAACTCCTCAAAGGCCAACAGCAGTGTGAGGGCAGAGCAGTACAGCTGAGGGTCAACTTAATGATAAGGTTAATGAGGGTGGCCACAACTCAGGCATGCCTCCATGAGTGATCACAGGAAGGAGAGAAGAGGAGAGGAAATCTGAGGAGGGGAACCAAAAGGAAGTGGAGGGACAAGAGAATAAAAGGAGAGGTGAGGAGTATGCTCGAGAGAGAAGGAAATGAAAGGAAAGGAAAGGAAAGGAAAGGAAAGGAAAGGAAATGAGAAGTAAATATTGGAAAAGAAAAGTATAGAAGGGCCTTAATAGTTAGCAAAATAAATTATGGGCGAGGAAGACTATGATTCAAATTAGACAGTAAGCAAGAGGGTTAGTGAAAAAATGGCAAAGTAAGAATGAAAGAAAAGGAGGGCTGTGGAGGAATGGTAAGCATAGAAAAGAGTGGAAATATTAAGAAATAAAGAGAGCGTTAGGTCAGGTGAATTTTATTTAACATTCATACTCAGTATTGAAGATCTCAACTACTTTATTGATCTTGGCAATCTAGACAAGATCCAACACCCTCATAGACCCTCAGTCAGTCGAAAAACAAATCCCCTATGAGGACACAGTAGATGAAAAAAGAAAAAGAACGGTAAATTAAGAGATTACAAGAAATAACATGAAAGGAAAAAAAGGAGTACGAGGGAAAATAAATAGGGATAGAATAGGGTGTCAAGTCTTCAGGACAGAAAAGAAAAGATAGGAAAAAAGAAAAGAAAAAGGAAAAGAATAGTAATAGCAGAGGGCAGTACCGGAATGGGGTGGGCACATACAAGCTTAATCATTCACCAACATGAATGCCTTCCTGCTCTTTCCTTGTGGTTTATTTTATTGGATGGACAATAGAAGGCACTTAATGAGCACATGTGTCACTTAATCATCAGCCTGGATGCTGGTAAAGAAGCTGTTGTGCTTCCAGCAAGATGCTGGCAGACACGCACGCACGCACGCACACACACACACACACACACGCCACTGACAGTGTAAATCCTCAACTAACAGACATATTGTAGGTGTCTGGGCAGAGATTAGCCCATTTCCTTCTGTACTGTGTAAAAAAAAAAATACTGAATCAGCTTTAGAATACTGCTGATGTTCATCTCTAACAGTCTAATCTGCCCCAAACTCAGTCAGCGTATGTGTTTGTGTGTCTGAGCATAAAGTGTCTCTTGTACAGTATTAGATTGACACTAAGGGAGACGCTGTAGTGGTGAGATTCAGCTTTTAGCAGAAAGTCAAGTATAGACCTGTATCAGATCTATGGGAAATATTTCAGCATTTATTTAAGTCAGTTTAGATTGAAATATGCTGTTCACAACTGGTGTTCCACAAAATGTGCATAACAGGAGAAGGTGCTTGTATTGCAAAAAAAAAAAAAAAAAGTCTAAGCATGTACAAAGGGTTAAAAAAATGAGAGGCCTCTTGGTGTGTCACAACTGAGAAAAATCAGATAAGAACTATTGAAATGTTGTTGTAAAAGATGAAATATAATTCTTGAATTTAATTAAAGCAGGGAAAGTGAATATCTTGTATCTAGCCTGTGGGGTAGTCTTGGGAGTAAGGACTATTTTTACTACATATAACATACATGTAAAAACAAATATATTTAACTGATCACAAACAGAACACAGCTGAATATCTCCAATGTATTCAATTCAGTCTCTTCTGATTACATTGCTTAATGAAGCTGCATTGCTCAGAGGTTAAATTATATTTATTTTTTTCTGTAATCTCAGGTAACCCCTCAAGTATACATGTAGGTATCTGTGAGGTTACATGATTGATGAGGATAGTTTTACAGCTGACTCAACAGGGAAAATCCCCACACAGATCAACAAAACTGTGATAGTCTTGATGACAATTGAATTATGTGGGGGTAAGACAGTGAATTACTTACTCATATAGACAGAATCGTCTCTATTTGTTTTTTCTTTCCATTCATGTTTCATCCATCTGTCATGTGATATATAATGATGCATTTCATCACTAAAATTGAGCCTTTTCCTCTTCATGCTAATAAGCCCAAGGGGCCCCTCTACAATGGCAGGTCAAGGCATGGTGACATATTGGTTACTGATTGGCCCTGAGGGTGACTGCTTCACATACGGTGACATATTTTCTCTTGCCACATACATGACTCATGTACCTCAAGGAATTTGAAGCTAAGTTTAGAGTTGATGCTGAAAGCACAGTTTGCACGGGCCTAGTTATTGTTTGGATGTTCTTGAGGCTTGAATTCTCACGTAGGTTTTGCGATAGGCATTTTGAACCGTCCTTGTTTTGGCACATCATATCAGTGTCAGCTAGCAGCAACTCATAGCTGCTGTAACAGAACATATTGCATTTGAAACACTGTGTATTTATTTGTCTAGTTTTTAACATAGGATAAAGTTGTTTTGGGCATCTCTTAATGAACGAGTGTGAAAGCGTCAGGGCTCCCATGCTGCTCATTGTGAATGACAGCTGGTGTCCCTCAACTTCTATGTCTTATTCCTGATGAGAGTATATCATGACCTACAAATAGTGACATGAGCCATTTCCATCCTTTCCCCAATGTCTCCCTTTACTGTGCAAAGGTCAAAACTCTGGAGGACCATTGAGGTTCCTATCCAGTAAGAGTAATTAAGCTTATTGATCTAACTGCTGCTGTGGTCTCAATTGGTCTTTTAGGATCCAGTCATATTTAGGCTATTAGAGTGTGTTATATTGTCTAATATCAGATGCTGCTGCTGTGTACTGTTGTCTCAATAAACATAACATATTTCTGCAAAAGTCAATAACCAAATTTAAAAAAAAAAAATCTTTGAAAATGAACTGTTTAGTGTGCTTCATGTTAACTGTAAAATAGTACTTTTCTGGTTGTGATATGTTATCATTGCTCACCATGATAATTTTTACATCCATGTTACCGAGCTTTAAAAGTCTCACATGCTCTTCCACTTTCTTCTATGTGTCCAACATGGCAACCATTGAAGGTGAAAGTTCCCATATTTCCATGCTTAACTTTTTGGCCTGTTTTGAATATGTCATTTGGTTACTCACTTTGTACTGCATTTTGACCGCAGATTGCATACTTCCATACTCTGGATATAGGCTTGCCAGATTGAGCATGGAAATATGCAATTTGGAACACAGCATAGCTTCACTTGAAAGGTTTGACAAAAGCACTGATCATTAATGGAAGTTATATTTTGTTCAGCATTTGTTGAGTTTTTGACAGCTGCATCTCGGTGTCGGTGTTGTATATAAGGACAATTGTAGAAAGGAGGGTTCTGATTAATACTAGCTGGCAGCTTTGGCTACTGCAAAGCCAGTCTACTAAAGTCTCAACAACAAAGTCTTGTAACCATAGCACATCAATGGTGAGTTAGCCATTGATGCAAATCACAACATTAGCAAGGCAATATTTAGAGTCACAGAGGACCTTTAAGATAGGACAAAGCAACATCTGAAAATGTTGCCCCCAGTTACACAATAACTATAGGGAATTTTTTTTGCACCTCCAGACATTTCCTCAAATTATTGCATGGCCATGAGAAAAAACATACAAACAAAACAACATGCAATTAAGCATGTGAAGTTGTCTTGGTTTACTTTCTACTTCTTACTTGAAAAACAAAAAACTGTCATTGGACAATTTGCAATGCTATCAAACGTGTGCACAAGCCTGACTGACCGGCATTAATACCGAGGCAGTCTGATTACACACATCACTAGTCTGCTGGCTCCACAGCTCCAGTCAAAGCGTATTGAGAGGACATAATTGAGTGTGTGTACACAGACCTGTATATAATGACACTTCATATGTACAAACATAAAGCCTGATCAGACATGTGAACATGGTGCTAGAGAATGCTGAATGACTCTATCTGTGATCTCCTGCCTGTGTGAAAGCTCTGCGTGCCATGATGCTTTGTGCTTAGTGTGTGTTAATGGTACTTGCTGATCAAACCACCTCTGATCACTGGGAAGGATGTGAGAGTGATGTGAGATCAGCCGACCTCCATATATCACAGAGTACACTGCATGTTAGTCTCCAGGGAGGTATACAGATATGTTTTTACTTCATCTTATAAGAAGAGACACTTCTGACTAAACTAACTGCTGCACATGTTAACTCTGGTTCTCCTGCATCTCATGTTTAAGATTACCTGATTTTATTTTTTTTGGGGGGGATCAATATTGATACTTTCAATTTCAATTTCTGTCAGAAAGTGGAAGCTAGCCTTATTGCATGTTAGCGATGATTTTTCTTTAATTATCACTCTATACTTTTAGACAGAGATCAGTGAAGAGCAGTGAAGCCCCTTCTCAAAAATAAACAAATACTTACACCTGCGAACAATTTGCTGGTGGGAGGAAGCTGGAGAACCCAGAGAGAACTCACGCAGACACAGGGAGAACATAAAAACTCAGCAGAGAAGGGAATCAAACCCAGACCCTTTTTGCATTGATGCAGCAGCGCTACCCAATGTGCCACTGTGTTACCACAAAAGACGAAAACATAAAAAATTAAATAACAGTGGATAAATTACTCACATCTTCCTTGTTACATGGTGTAACACACTCACTCCTAGTGTGGAGAAATATAGAGGTTTGTTTAGCTGCAAACTGCTATTAGTTGTCTTTAAATGTCCTGGCTGTGGGTCTCATACAAATTCATAGATCAAGTGAAATGTCACACACCTATCTTGTTCTATCATCTCATCAGTTCACCTGGTTAATACAGACAGCAAAAAGTTAATAAACTTGTATATCACTGTTGTAGAGTAGAGGAAAAATGTACAGTAAGACAAAGCAAACTAAAAATCAAGAGCATTTCAAGCCTTCAATAGAAACAAAAGACTCATATGGTTCTATATGCTCAGAAATGAGAGGAGGAAGAATTCACATACTATTTGGTTTGGAGGTTCTGTTCCACTACTATAAGTGACATGATTTTATTAGAGCTCAAACCGGCAGTGTAAAACAGATTTTACTTCATCACAGTGGAACTGAGGAGCAAAAAACTTGATGAATGACCTGGATAAATATTTATGTCTCCTTGACAAGGCCTACCCTGCTAATCGGCCACTGGTGAGCAAGGGAGTGAGATTTTGGAAGCACTGAAAGGAAAAAAATCCTCACCCATTATAAGAAGACTGGATGAAGGGAGCAGATAAATTATGTCCTCTGGGATTATTTTTTTCCAACCTAGATCCAATCAATTTTAGCTTAGGCATAGTTAGAAAGGAGGTAATTCAGTCTGACCATGGCATCCAGAGGACTTGGAATTGCTTCAAAACCTTCAGAGGGGCATAGACAAAAACATAACAGCACAGCATAACATAGCCTAAACACAAGGAGAGAGATAGATGAGGATAGCTGGAGAGGGAGAAGGAGGTGATGAATGGTGTTGTTTTTGTCTGTAAGGAGGATAACTGTATCCTCCTCTGGGAGTAGTGGAGCCAGAGAACGTCTGTGAGCACAAGTCATGTGTCTCAGTGACAGCCAATGGAATTGTGGGGATTTGGTTCATTCGCAAGTTTACTGGGTCAGAGTCAGAGCAACAGAGGAGGCAACAGCCAATCACAATGCGTAGCAGCGTCTGGAAGATTAGCCAATGAGGTTGGAGTCTGGTGTCTGGTACCAGTTGATGTCTGACAGTTAGACAGACTGTATCTAATTACCACAGCCCAGGCTCAGCATGGGTCTGTGTGCATGTATGTGTGTGTCTGTGTGGGCGTAACTGAGGAGAGAGGGAGTGAAAATTAGAATTAGAAAGAAGGAAGGTGGTTTAGAGGTTTTGGCAAAAGTTGAAAACAAGGCATCATATCTGGAGCAGCCATATGAGAGGAAAACTGTGCCAACACTCGGTGTGGATATAAATATACGAGCTCAGAATTAATTCATTTATTAAGCTATATTAGCTGGTGTTACAGCCCACTGCTCTACATATTTGCTATCAAACAAAACAATTTCTGGAAAACTGTGTGAACAAAGGAAACAAGGGCTTGTGTGTTAAAGTGTGGGATGTCTGTGTATTTCTTTATTTCCTGTATGAATGAATAGGAGTTGAAAAGAGATGGCAGTTTCCCACAGTGCAGTGGTCTATTGTTGGCTTTAACACATTATTCTTCTCACTGTGGGCAGCTTTACCACATTCGGACCTTCAAGTAGTGACTGGACAAGACAGAGACTGCCAGGTACTAATCATACACAGACACACACACACAAACACACACAGTATGTTCAGTACACTATACATGCATACTCAGCCAGAGGTGAACGGGGTGACAGACAAGGGCAGCTGGTTGGTGTTTTTTTCCTGTTTTGACTGATTGTGTCTGGGCAAAAAAATGCTTAGCACACACACACACAGACACACACAGACACACACACACACACACACACACACACACACACACACACACACACACACACACACACACACACACACACACACACACACACATACACACGTGCACAAAGCGGTTGTCACATAACTTTGCATTGTGATTGTGACTGGCTTGGTTTGCCCTGTTTTTTCCTTCAACTTAACGTTCTGATCTGTGGCTTCGTAGCTCCTCAGGAAATTACACCTCGTTCAGATCTTCACAGTTCACATATCTTAGGTGAAAATAGTAAGTTGCAGGAGGAGCTGTGAATATACTGATTCCATTTCAAACAAACTACTGGAATTATTCTATTGTCTAATTGTGTTTTTACTGTGTGCACAACTTTTCAAGTGAAGACAATGGTCATGAACTGTAACTAACTTAATTAGTTTGAATCCTGAATCATCAAGAACATTTTTTTGTTGTATTGTGTTTTATTTGTGTGTGTGTGTGTGTGTGTGTGTGTGTGTGTGTGTGTGTGTGTGTGTGTGTGTGTGTGTGTGTGTGTGTGTGTGTGTGTGTGTGTGTGTGTGTGTGTGTGTGTGTGTGTGTGTGTGTGTGTGTGTGTGTGTGTGTGTGTGAGAAAGACTTTTTTTCGTTGAGGGAGACAGCCAGTGACTTCAGGAGGGTGATTTTTGGCAGGCTGATTGTCTATTTAACTCCTTGGAAAACAGACAAATAACAGAATTATTTTCAAATACAGCAACAATAATTACAAGAGCAAAAAATTGTGGGCTTAGAGTGAGGCAAGCTTGCTCCAAGATGTCAATCTGTCCATTAGGAATATTATTCTGCTGTTGTTGAGTGATCCGTTTGTGTTGTGTTTTGCAAGCCTAACAGAGGTCTGTGGAAAGATTTCCATTTGCAATATGGTCATACACGGATCTACCACAAATACCCCTCCTGAAGCAAGTTCAGTATTTTGCTCAAGGATACAGTACTTTGTAATTTAGGCAGCAGAGATCGAACTACCAATCGTTCCACCGACAAGCTGACCACTCTACCACAGCCGTATGCTAGCTTTTAGCCATACACAGTACCTTAATGTAATATGTTTCCTGTTTCCTTTTTATCTTCTCTTTGGAAACTCTCACTGCACTAGATGACCATCTGCTGGTTGCAATAATTTTCTAATAGACAGAAATGGAAGTGTGATCAATCTTCTGATCTAATTCTCAGAGAGAATGCAATTACGACAAATCAAACCTACACAAAGGTAACAGTCTTCATGTATCCAGGTAGTTTTGACAATAACTGCAGTAACTATGTGATGCACAACTTGGAAGTGTGCATTCAAACAAGAAATAAGTGAAGACCATATGTGAGGGTGCATTCATGTGCATATCAGCATGTGTTCATTCGTGTGTTCTGGCTTTGATCGCTGACAGTGTTCAGAAAGATTACATCCTAGTGTGACAATATTCAATTTGTTTTGTTGTAGCGTAATTAAGTCTTCTCCTTTGTATATGCTGGACAGTTTTGGCAAGAACAATGCAGGCTTCATATCTGGCCAAAGACCTTCATTTTGACTCATCTCCCCTCTTTGCATCTTGAAACCTGGATCATTAAACAAAGTCTCCAAAACCCCTGATCGAGGTTCAGTTTTAGAGAAATAAAAATCCTGTATTATCCAGTAAGAACATAGCTTCAGCACTGGTAGTGCTCCAACCCAGCGAAGAGCTGTTGTTGTTATTCTTTGATCAAACCAGCAGGAATAACAATCTATAATTCATAATTCTCAGTCTAGTCTGGGAACACTAGGCACTGCATCTTTAATTATTGATCAAACAGAACAGATTTAATATCAATCACTGAAGCATGGGCAGAAGTGAGCAAAGTAGGAGAAATGGGGGAATCTCTTGGGTGCTGCCGTCTAAGCCCCTAATGAAAACAAAAAAGGAATACCGTACAGTTAATAGTGAGGTGGTGGAGGTGTCAAAACAGGATCTCATGCTTCACCAAGGCTACAACTCACAAGGTAAGACTTTGAAGGCTGATAGTGATGGTCTGAGATGTGAATCAGCCAGTACCCCATACTTTTACAATCATTCTACACATTTACTATTTCACATGAATATGATGTGGAAAAACCTATAAAGCAACAAAATGCACATTTGAAGCAGGTATTCTGTGGTAAATCTGTACCATTGCAATTTGTACTACATTCCTAACTACAATTATTATACTTTGAACAACAATATTATTCGTTTATCTTCTGCTGTTCCGCCTATTGCAGGACACAAGGATTGTGGGAGCCTATTCCAGTTGACTTGCGGGCTTGAGGCAGGGGACACTCTGAGTATGATGCCAGTGAACTGTGGATAACAATATTATATGTATGTATTGTGTGTTAATCCAGTTGCTGCTATTAATATACTGTTACCTTATCTACTACTACTACTAACATTGACTAAATCTATTACAACAACAGGAACTACTTTTTTAATACTATCTCTATCTTTGCTATACTGCTAGTAGGCCTTCAACTATTCTTCATGCTACCACTACTGCTACTACAACTACTATTATTACCCATATTATCACTGCTGGTATTATTAGACTTGTTCTGCATTTCTGATTATATATTTGTATTACCAGTATTACCAACATTACCAACCACTCTATGGAACACTGATGGGACTCAGTAAAAGGATGATCGTTCCTAAATATACAGTACTACTGAACGCCATAGGAAATCATCAAGCTGTATAATGCCTCAATTTAACATTTAGTGATGAGGAAGATCTTATTTATCTCTAATCTCCTTTGCTCTTTTCTAAATTATCCACTCTTGGTATTATTTTGTATTTATTTTCTGCAATGGAGCCATGGAACAAAAAGTAATTTCCCCCTTTAGGATTACTAAAGGATTCTGATTATTATTAGCAGTAGAATTGTCAATACTATTACACAACCATATTATAATTTTTTTCTTCTGTTATTATTGGAATGTCAGATACGAACTTCATTATACATAACTGACTCTAGATATGCAAAATGTTTACAGACATGAAAAGATAATAAATGAAAGAAGGAAAAAGGTGAATCTCGACGGAAAAATATTCATTCACGCCATTATGAATTAATGACTTCCTATACATCTTTCTTATTTTGTGGTGTTCGTTTCATTACTCTCTTCCATCTTGTGTTGTATAGTGCCAATTTCAAGATACATGAAAGTATATGGTTGTTATTTTTGCATGTAGATCTATTATCAATGAGTCCTTACTTTCACTATAGTCGCTTCACTAGTACCATGCCCAATTTGGCTCATATTACTATATTAAAAGCCATTAGGAGTGAGTGTGTGTATGACTGATTGTTTGTTTCTATGTGGCTCCGCGGTACACTGGCGTCGTGCCCGGAGTGTCCCCCGCCTCACGCCCTGAGACTGCCAGGATAGGCACTGGCTACCCCGCGACCTGCGTTAGCGGATTAAGCGGGTTGGAAGATGAATGAATGAATGAATGGTAGTAGGAGCACTTGGGGCAGTGACCCCCAAACTGGAAGAGTGGCTCCAGCAGATTCCTGGAACAACATCTGAAGCCTCAGTCCAGAAGAGTGCAGTCCTGGGAACATTTAAGATACTGACAGAACCCTCAGACTCCCAGGCCTCTGGTAGAGGACCCGAGCTTGAGGATGACACAGATACCACCCCACAAGGGTGAGAGGGACATTAATTTTATTATTATTATTTTTTAATATATATAATATACAGTATATTTACACACACACACACACACACACACACACACACACACACACACACACACACACACACACACACACACACACACACACACACACACACACACACACATATTCCATTGTCGTGGGTCGCGGGATTACTGGAGCAAGGCAAGATGATCGTCATCTCATCCAACAGTATCCCAGTAACCCCAAATTGAAATGTCAAAAGTGAGAATATTGAGGCAAAAATGTTTTATAACACTGAGTGGGAGACGTGCAGCTGTACTGCATACATTGGGCCTACAAGGGACTTGCAGCTGCAGAAGCAATTGCACACACACATGAGAACAGGAGTAGGAGCACACATACACAGCACATAAACCCCAATATACTTGCAGCTTCCTGCCTTTTACTGCCTATTGTTATATTTAGTGACACAGCCTTCACAGAGAGCCTTCAACACTCAGTGTGCAATTAGAAATGGACATACATTTTCTCTCACTCACACAGTCTGGCACATACAAACACGAGAAAATTCCTGCAGTGCGTTGGGGCCCAAGCCCACCACTCAGTACAGGAATGCAAGGAGAAAAAGAGGGAGAGAGCTAATGGGACTTTCCCCAGGATCTCAGAAAAAAGAGGGAGAGAGGAAGCGGACAGTGGGAGTGACAGTGGACAGGAACAAATACAGGAGGAGGGAAAATGGATGGGTTGTCTTGTGTATGGGCTCACTTTTTGTTTCCCACAGTGGAAATGACCCAGTTATTACTGCTCACTGTGAGAAAAACCTTACAGATTTACATGGAAGAAGATGGTGATTTCAAGAAAAGTATCAGAGAAACAGTGTGAAAACTTTACATCCACTGACATGTGAAGTTGTCTGTAGCTGTTGAAAGGTGTCTCACTCTTAATCTCTCACTTTGCTCTCGCTCTCTTTTTTTTGTTTCTTTCTGAATGCCTCTCTGTCAAGGTTAATGGTGTGTCCCCTGAGCTTACTGCAGTTGCCACCGGTGCTCTCGTTGATTCCATACACAGCTACCAACGCTGCCTCCCATATGGCACCACTGCCATGTGTGTGAGAGATAGGGGTTAGTAGTCAAGACTGTGACTCAGTATTTGTCATGTATATGAGTGTGTGAGGTCTTCTTAGTGAGCCAGCTGCTGGCATTTTCTGTGTGTGTGTGTGTGTGTGTGTGTGTGTGTGTGTGTGTGTGTGTGTGTGTGTGTGTGTGTGTGTGTGTGTGTGTGTGTGTGTGTGTGTGTGTGTGTGTGTGTGTGGGATGCACAGAGATGTAAGAGACATTACTTTGGCAGTAAGAGACGTTACTCTGTGTTAAAAAAACATCCATGCTGAAGCCCCCCAGAGAGCTAGGCAAGCTACGCGAACGTAACAAACATTATGTTAACGACAACGTAACAAAAGTAGTTTTCCTGTTATAGATTTACGTAATGAGCACATTGTTAATGTCAGTCAGTGCTATCGCAGACGTCAATACACCGCCAATCAAACTGATAGGCAGGCAAAAAATGTTAGGTGCACCCACACAACTACAGAAATTTGTAATGTACTTATGCCATTCTCAGTTTTTAAGCACATAAATTCCAACAAATATAATTCTTTATTTCATACAACATACACATTGTTTCAGTTAAAGTAAGAATTAAAGAGTATTACTCTGGAGTGATTATTTTTCTTAGAGTTCCAATCTTCTAAGATCAAAAGACACTTTATTTTGTAACAAATAATTGCACATAGTATAATGTCATAAAACTTGTTCTCTGCATTTTTACCCATCCTTGAGGAGGTGTGGGAAGTAGTTTTGGGTTAAGGACACATCATCAACAGTAGACTGGATGGAGGGCGGATTGAACCACTAAACTTCTGAATAAACACCTAAGAAACGACCGCCTCCTAAAATTCATGTTTCATATCATGGCTTTTTATTAGAACTAAACAATTCATATTTGTGAATAATGTGGGCGTCGATCCCACTACCTCTTGCATGCTAAGCAAACCCTCTACCTTTTGAGATAATTCCTCTTGCAGAGAGAGGTCATCTTAAAAAGACTGGCTCAAACACTGGACCCATGAAGCAGTGGTTGTAATAAGCATGTCAGCCTCATTTGATACTCTCCTAAAAGTATTAACCCTTTGTTCCATTTTTTTCCCCCATGTTGTGCGTAAGCGGTCTGTTCATCCAGATAAAATGTTGCTGTTTGGTTTTGTGTTTTATTTTTTTTTCAAGAGCTAAGTTGGCTTTTCTGAGGTCCACTAGTTTGGTTCCTCAGCCAGAGAAGTCCCAGATCTGTTCTAAATTTAGAATAACTTTAACCCTAACACTAATCATTTACTGCTTATTTCTGTGATTGAATTTTGTTACTTTTCAAAATCTGCATGAGTTCTTGTTCACCCCAGGTGGGTCCTTTCTGTATGTATGTACATGTGTTTCACACACGTTCACACCTGTGTTGGAAAAGGTAGACTTACTACTACTAGACACTTACTACTTCAGAGTTTTTCAGATTTTACTGCAGATCCAGACTCCCTCTGGCCATATGTCCATCAAGTAAACTCAAGCATGTCTATATTCTCATTGTCTGCATCAACCCAAGGATTGATATGCGAAGTCACCGTCATAGAGAAATGATTCTGTCAGCTACATGTGCACATCCATCACTCAGGGATCCTCCATGGTTTCATTTCAGACTGCAGCAGAAAGCTCTGCCTCAGGTAAGGATGAAGCTACAGAAAGCTTATTGATTCGGAAAACAGTTACAAAATCACTACATTACTGAGAATGTAGTAACAGCTTGTAGCGCCAGCACGGGTCCACATTAGTGCTTAAATATGTGCACATCAGTGCATATGTGTGTTTTCATGTCTGCCCTTAAATATGTAAATGTACTAGATTATAAAATGAAAAAAATGAACATTATGCTCTATTGAAGAAGACTCGAAACTTGATTGACATGAACTGAAGACGAAATTGTTTATTGAAATGATGAAAAATAGTAGAGCTATTCTCTCATAGGCTCACATGCAATTGGATTACTTAAAGAAACCAGTGGAGACACTCCCTGCTGGCAATTACACTTGGACAACTGATTATACTGTCACAGCTATTTAAGAAAAAAATCAACAACAACAAAAAAAAAAACAGCTGAAGCTCAGTTTGATTTACATGAAGCTTTATTTTTATTTCTGATCAATAAAGGAAATCAAGCGTAAGTAATTTATGATACAGTGCGCCCTCGTACTTTGTCTCGTTAATGCGTTCCAGGAATCACACGCCATTAACGAATTCTGCAATAGAGCGACAAACTATTTATATTAGGGTTGAGCCGGATACTTGTTTCATACGAGTATCCGGTACGGATAACGCATTTTTGACGAGTACAAGTACAATACGAATTAAACCCGTTCACACTCGTGATCGGACTGAAAGAAAATCATCCTGACTGTTTTCTCACTCTGTGATTGGCCAGTCACACATACTTCCCGCCCCTCCCTACTAGACTGCAGCTAGAGCGGAGTTTGTTCCTGTCCCACTCTCCGGCACATGCAGACAATTACTGATCTCTCTGGTGGTGGCTTCATGTTCCTCAAGTCTTTCTTCTTAGGTTTTCTTCAGCTTGCCTCTATTTCGGTGTTTGGTTACCTGGTGAACTTTGTTGTTGTTTTTTTGTTGCACGTGCATTTAACCACTCGCCTTTTTTAAAACCTGTTTGTTCTAAACTGTTCAAATTAATAATTCTATACTTTCTATACTGAGACATACACACACACACACACACACACACACACACACACACACACACACACACACACACACACACACACACACACACACACTGCAATCAACATTGTTTAACTTTAGTTAACAAAAAATGGCAAGAACATTAGGTGCTAAAAATAAATAATTGAAAAAAAAACCCCCAGTTTGATTATAAAAAAAATTAAACTGAAAAGGAAGGGAAAAAAATTAAAAGTTTTGTTAAGTATGACAATTCTTGTTCATGCATACTTCGTAGTTGATAATTTCCTATTGCATGCACTTCATTAATGCATTTTGTGTTTACTCGTTCTATATATTGTTCCTTTACTATTGTGATCAAAAGCGTTGAATCTCAAGTCTGAGGCTCTTCGGTAAATAGTCGCTCATAGACTTAAGAACATTCATGTTCTGACTCAGTTCCATAAAAAACTTGTTCTGTAAATAGTTCTCTTACTTTGGTAATCAAAAACATTGATTTGAATCTGAATTTCGAGGCTGTTCAGTAAATACTTTAAAAATAAACAATAAATATTGCAACTTGAGATCAATCCATATCAATTTTAGACTTACAGTTTTTTCATTCACTTACAAGCATTTGTCCAAACAGCAGTCACATTTTCAAACCTCTAAACACAATTAGCACAGCATCGGTCTTTTGTGGCCATACCTTTCACACATTTCGTGTTGCTTTCACACAATATGCAGTCAATGAACATATTTCCACAATGCTTTCATTTTCTTAACAGACAAGCTCTACCTCCCAACAAAATGATGGATTGGTATGAATTTACGAATGTTAACACACAACATCCCACAGTAGCAACAACAATATTCCAAACCTTAGATACAGTATAAAAACCTCTGCTTCTGCAATGATATCGGTTCAAAAACAATTTATTGCAGCTGATAAAAAAACAATTAAATATTTTGTTTTAATTTTCAATTTTTAAAAATTTTATAAACCCAATTAATCCCGAAAGGGAAATTAGTGGCACATTCTTGTCTTAGTAATTCATAGGTACATATAATAGTGTGAACAGGCCCTGAAAACACTCACACACACAGATGTGCTGTACGCATGGAAGGGGGTTTAGAGTGGTGGGCAACCCCATTACGGTGCGCTCAAATGAGCAACTTGTAAGGGTGATGGCGCCTTGCTCAAGGGTGCCTCGGCAATGCCCTGGAAGTGAGCTGACACCTCCCACTGTCAGCTCACAATCCGGATATTTTAGTGGGATATTTTAGTGGGAGTGGGAATCGAACCGCCGATCTTGGAACATTGGATGATCCGCTCTACCACTGAGTCATTGCCCCCCCTTTGACACACAGCTGATTATTACCAAGGGTGGATCCGGCACACCAAGCTGTTCTATCACAGGTGCATCACCTTGGATGATATCAGATATCATAGAGATTAGAGACAGTAATTTTGTGTTTTTTTACATAAGCCCCCCCCCCACACACACACACACTTTTATTTCTGGGTTTTTTACTGTTTGTTTGTTTTGTTTTCAGAATGCTCTTGTGTGTTTCATGGATATTTTGTTCACTGTAGGCTTTTTCTGTTCTATCACATTGTAAACAGTATTTTTACTGTACCTTCAGTAATAAACTGTAAAGGAAAAAAACTGATTTGCTTTTTATTGGAATGCTTTTGAATGTGAACATTGCATGTGGACGTACAGTTCCCAGCCAAGAAATTTTGTGTACATTTTGCATGCAAACACCAGAAAAACAGAAACATAAAAATGGATGCAACTTTTATAATGTCAAAAATACTGGGTATTTTGAAACCTGGTGCACTTTGATTGACTGCATGTGCGTTATGAAGTGAAAACAAGAATTATTGTTTGACATAGTCATTTCATTTTTAGGAGAATATCCAGTGTTTTGGTAAAGTGTGTGTATAGAAAAAGATGTGTTCTATTTTGAAATGAAGAGTTAGTGTTTATTTAACAAAATGTGTTTTTGAGAAGAAAAGTAACCATTTGGTCAATTGCGCTAGGTGTAAGTCTGTGTTAGGAGTTTAGAAAAAGTATTTGAAGTATGGGTAAGCGCTTGCTAGCAACTGAAAAAAAAACTGTAAAATAATGTAGCGATTTAAGCCCCACCTATTTCTGGTTAAACCACACCCATTTCCGGTTTAAGCACCGCCCATCCCGACTACAGCTACGGATACAGATAATGTAGTTGGTTGAACAGATACAGATACAGTTACAGATAGTGGTGTACTCGCTCATCCCTAACTTATATTAATATTAACGGTACTTTAAACGTTTATGACTCTTTCCATACCTATATTAAAGAAAAAAAAATGGAAAAAATCAACTGAAGGTTGAATTAGGCCAACACTTGCATATTGTTTAACAAATCTATTCTCAAGAATTCATTACAATCCATCACAGCTGGGGCCATATCGATGTGTAACTGAGGCACATTGCATCACAAAACTATATGATAGCTCTCACAAGTTCACCAGTTGCCATTAACACAATACTCCAGTCTCTGTGAGGCCACCCACAAATGATCTAATCCCTGTATGCTGGATATGAGTCACACGCTGGGTAGTGTTACACTGAATCTCCTGCAACTCACCTAATGAGAAGCGTGATGTTACTGCATAGCAGCTGTCACAGTTGATGTGTAGCTGAATGTGCTTCAGTTACAGGCACGCATGAGAGTCAACATCCAGTTTATTCCAGTACAGTATTTGATGTATTAAAACCACATATATTTTTAAAGTTTGAAGCTCTGGAGTTTTTATAAGTTAGTATAATCCATCCAAACAAGCATGCATACAGAATGATAAAAGAAAAAGTACCTCTAAGTGATGATGAGGTTCGATATAGTAACTGAAGATAATCAGGCAGGACTAACCTGCAATGTGATCTTTACTATGAAGGCTAGGAAGATTTTGGATCCAGCTGTGTTGCATGCTGGGCATAGGGAAATATTGCTGGAGTTACCTCATCAGGGTTTGCTGGTGATTTCTGATGGCACCTACCATGGAGGTCAGTATCCGCTTCTCCTTCCCAGTGAGAGGTTCACAGCAGGTTGTTAAAGAACTGAGTTGCTCAGCCACTGTTAAGTCCCAAAGCTGAAAATTTATTGTGGCTGTCATCTTGCTATAGTCACTGACTCTCCTTGAAGGAATAGACTGAGTCAATTTAAATAACTAAATGCTGGAGAAATATTCCAACTTATGAAACCACCTTAAGTCACAGAATTAATTTTAACGTTAAAACCGGAATGACATCAAAGCTCAGTGTACAGGAGAAGCTAGTGGTGGTGATTTCCCCAACTTTATAAATTATTTTCCCAACAGGCCTGATTACCTTAGAATACTTCTCTTGAAAGTTGCCATCTTCAAATTTAATATCTTTAAAATCCTTGAGCATGTCTTTTGTGGTCATTGCATCTCTCTGGACATTGCAGTGAACATCTCTAACAGCTGAGCCCCTTCTTTGAGCCTTTTGAACACATCTGATGACGTTTCCCTGCTGTGGTCTGAGAACCGTCAGTCACACACTCTCTGTCCACTCCAGTCTAAACCTCCACTTTCTTCTATGGCATACATGGATTTATACGCTGTCAATGGCTCAGCTCGTTAGACAGATTTTAGAAACTTCTTGATAATTAGATTCACTAATTGATCCATTTGTTTATTCATTCATTCATTTTCAGGAAGTGATTATTCCATATACGGTCTAGGGGACTGATTTTCGTCCGACGGACTGTTTTAAGTCTTTTCGTCTTCGTTCAAACTTTAAAGTCATCTTCTGATGAGTCATTCATGGAAAATGATTCAACATTTTTATACCAACATGAGACATTTACGATTATGTCCATTTTTATTTATTTATCATTTATTTGTCATTTTAATTATCTGTTGTTGCCAAGCTGCAATACCCTCACAGCCCATAGGGGTACCTTTCAGAAATCAATGATGTGTGCGTGCATGTGTGCGTGTGTGCGTGCATGCATATATGTGTGTGTGCATCCGCATGTGTGTTTATGTGTGTCTTTTTGAATCCCTGCGTGTGTATATGAATTCACTAAGGGTGGTCTCTCAAGTAAAGGTCTATATGCAGCTGCCCTAATGATGGCGGGTGGGGTGGGGGTAGAGGGAGGGCTTCATTTCTCCCGAGCACACATAAACCCAATCACTGTGAGTATATTTAAACTGACCTATAACAGAAAGGATATCAGAGAAAACTACTTTGAAATTTTGCACGTACTAAAAACTCTATTTTAATCTTGCTTGACAGCTTTAACTGATTATAAATCAACAGATTCCCTCAGGAATGTGTGGGTCAGCTAGCGCTAGCTGGTGGTTTGTGGTCTGCATTTTGACGACTGGATACTGTGTCCATTCATTCCAGTTAGACTTGATCACCCACATTGTGCCACTCATGACTCGTTCTCATTAGTGTTCTTCCTGGACTTGCCATTACATCCCATAGTCTGTACATTGTAATGTCTCAAGCTTTTGCTTGAGACATTACAAAGGTACGTTGAACTATGTAATTGTTAAATATTTTTTATTGTAATTTGTTTTGGGGGTTGTTGTTTTTTGTTTTGGTTTTTTTTACATTGAAACTACTACATTTACTACTAAATGGCCTTCAAAAACCCATATCAGCCTCACCCCAGCTAGCGTGTGAGAGAGAAAAAGTAGGAGACTGCAAACCACATCTTAGCCTGCCAAAAATCACATTTCCCCTCTGCAGTATAGCTGGTTTACATTAAATCTCGCACATGCATGGCGAAGCCCAAGTCCACCCACTTCACATTTCATTACCAAGTAAAAGCTCAAACTGCTATACAAGGTTTTCCAATATAGCAGTGTGATTTCATCGAAGCTTAAGATGAGAAAGAACTCTAATGTGGTGGGGAGAAGGTATAGGAGGGGAGTGAATCACTATAAATTCATCCCTTGGGATTATAAACTATGGAAACTAGAGAATCCGGGGTCAAAAATGGCCCCTACATGTGTGATATGTTGTCCAGAGTAGTACAATAGTAATGGCAAGGGAATAGCCCCATATCACATGTCCCTACTGCTGCATTACAGTATGGTAACTTAATGAAAGTGGTTCTGTTGACTTTAGTGAGACATAAGAAACCCTTTCTGAAGTGTACAGCGTACAGAAGCTCTACATTTTAGAGATGTGAACGCACAAAGATATAATTTAATTATATACCGAACCAGGTTGTGTACACATATGTTTATTTATACATTGTGGAGATCTAAACATTACACGCATCAGTGATTGCTCAATATCTATTTATAAAACAATTCAATACAGGCCTTATTGAATTTCATTGGATACTCATCCTAGCTCATCCTGGAGACTTTTTCTTTTATTTAGTGTTACTAAACTGAGGCATTGAAAGAAGCCTTCATTTGACAGGCAAGGCAGACTAACAAATGAAAGAGGAAATCCTTATTTTGTCATGCAGTACACACAGTACACACACATGCACACACACACACGCAACAAAATTACATTGGCAATCTACTACAAGCCCCCCTAAACAATTCACACAAGAAACAATCTGCTGAGTTTGATGTTCTTAAAAGAAAGGTTCTCCAATGTTTCTCTAAAATTGATATTAAGTTAAATTTATGCTCTTATGACATCACAACTAGTTTTGAATCAAGCTCATGAGGAAACTTCAAGCATCCAAGGGGCATGCATTCAAAATTGACTTTCCAGTGGAGTAGCAGACATTCTGAACATCTCCAATTAATTTGCAAAAGAGGAGGGTAAAATTTGTGAAAGAAACATAAATTAATTTGGCAAATGGTTAAATGAACTAATTACTGTTCAATGACCAGCTGTGGAATATCACATTGTCATCTAGCTAGAACATGGGTGCTGATGAATAAAACGCTATATTCAGCTACTTCACTTTTTGTACTGCTGTTCAAAAGAACATTTAGATTTAAAACATCCTGTTACTGTTGTTCTGTTGGTTTTATATAGATTAAAAAAAGAAAAAGAAAAACAGATGATAACACACCGAGAATTAACAGTTTTACAAAAGTTATGCTGATGGGAAATGATCAAGTCTCCGAAATGTGGACGTAGCATTGGCACTACTTTTAGATAGATAGATAGATAGATAGATACTTTAATATGGGGTGTCAAGAGCTTTGTAATTAATGCCATCTCTTTGAGATATTATATAAATAGTCCTGTGTGAAATGTACTCTTTAATTTTTATTTAGTAAAAAAACCAACAACCCAAAACAATTATGTCTATGATGTTTTTACTATAACATGATTTTATTCATTATTTCTGGGAAGCTTAGTCCAAAAAAAAATTATAATTTAGTTTTGGTCAATGAAATGTGTTTTTAAGAGGCTAATAATAATATATGCATCCAAATTAGCCAAAATTCTTTTAAACTCTTCTTCACAGGAGGAATCAATGAATACATCAATTGAAGAAAGACTTTTAAAATTGAAAGTTTAAGAACAGGTTGTAATTGTTCTGGTCCTGAGAATCTCTACTCATGGGCTTTACCATTTGTAACAGACATACTTGGAGGTCTGGCCGTCCAGAGGGACCCAGTTACAAGGTGGTTAAATTCAATACCTTCACAGACAAATGGTGACAAGAACAGACACCACAGTTGTGTATTGTACAGGTATACCATCACCCAACTGGAGCTACGTAAATATCACAGGGCTCACACAAGCATGCATTTGGCTAAACTGTTTATATATCTTTTGGAATGATCTACAAAAAACATCTCCTGTTCTGTCACTCACATGTATAGATTTATTAATTTTCTATTCTGGCATTTGTTTTAATCAGAAACACTGAGGCCAAAACAGTGAGTGAAATCCAATATTTAAGAAAACAACATACACCAGCGAACACTGTACGTCTATATTTCAAACTGTATTAAGATGACAAAGACTCTCTCTCTCTACCTCTCTCTCTCTCTCTCTCTCTATCTCTCTCTCTCTCTCTCTCTCTCTTTCTCTCTCTCTCTCTCTCTCTTTCTCTCTCTCTCTCTTTCTCTCTCTCTCTCTCTCTCTCTCTCTCTCTCTCTCTCTCTCTCTCTCTCTCTGTCTCTCTCTCTCTCTCTCTTTCTCTCTCTCTCTCTTTCTCTCTCTCTCTCTCTCTCTCTCTCTCTCTCTCTCTCTCTCTCTCTCTCTCTCAAAGCCCATATGGATCAGTTTAAACACACCCTGCTTTGGCACTCTTTCAGAATGTCACAGGACATTTATCTTTATTCCCTTCTTCCTCTCCATACCTTATAGAGAAATGTCTTTTACAGATGTGCTCTCTGTACACTCATCCACCTCACTTTCTTTTTTCTCTTTCTCTGTCTCCCTTGCACTTCACTTTCATGGTTTTCGGCCTTGTGCCTCACACTCTATGCACGTATACTTATAGAGCTTTCCATCTGGAAAATATATCCTTTCCACCCAGTGTAGAGCTGCACAGGGGGAGAAGACCTTCATTTTCTTTGGTGCCTTTTTCTTCAATTCCTCCTTTAATCAAAGACAAAGTGTAGGGAAAGGCACATGAAAAACATTCATAACTAATGTTTGAGCTACCAGCTATGATATGATGAAAAAACAGTTGCGTAAAATGGTTTGAATTGTGTAATTGATGTCCTAATAACCATTTCTGTAATTTTAAAGCGGCATTTGTAAATTATTTGTCTGAGAGTAAAAAGCAGTATACGCTTTTAGAATATACGTAGTTAGCTCGTAAATAGAGTGTGTACCTCTAACAACACCTTGTCATTGAAATCTGACCAATAGGAAAACATCTTTCTAGTGTTAATGTCATTTGGACATTTCCTCTTACCATTTGGGCAGCTGAGAGAGTTGGCCACATTCGTGTGTCGTGTTATCGTGTCACTGTACCTGTATCGTAATGTTGCCATGATGATGTTGATTCACTCTAATATCCTCATTAGTAGTTAAACTAGTTGATCTGGGTTTATTTATTCCAATCCAATCCAAACTTTATTTGTTGAGCACTTTACCACAACCGCAGTCGACCAAAGTGCTGTACAGGCGAATGAATAAAAAAGAACAAACATTATAGATAAAAGACAAAATGGCTCAAATATTATAAGTAAAGTTAATCAACTAAAAACACAAAACATAAAATATGGATAAAAACAAAAGCAAATAATCAGAGCAATAAAAAGTAAGATAAAAAAGATAAGACAAAATAAAATCTGGTGTCTATCTAGATGTTAAAAGCCAAGGAGAAGAGGTAGGTCTTCACATAAGATTTAAAAACAGACAGAGAAGAGGCCTGTCTGATTTGCTGAGGCAGATTATTCCACAATTTGGGTGCCACAACAGCAAAGGCACGGTCCCCTCTGAGCTTCTGTTTGGTTTTAGGCACATTCAGGAGCAGCTGATCAGCTGACCTGAGAGAGCGAGCAGGTACATAGCGGTGTAGAAGCTCAGAGAGGTAAGGTGGGGCAAGGGCATTCAGGGATTTAAAAGTAAATAAAAGAATTTTAAAATGGATCCTAAAATGTATGGGCAGCCAGGGGAGTGAGGCTAAATGGGGGTAATGTGCTCATGTTTACGGGTGCTGGTCAACAGACGTGCAGCAGCGTTTTGGACCATCTGGAGACAGGAGATGGAAGAAGCACTAACCCCCACATAAAGAGAATTGCAATAGTCCAGCCTAGTGGTGACAAAGGCGTGGATGACTGTTTCGAAGTTTTGCCTCGAAAGAATAGGTTTTATTCTGGCCAGCTGCCTCAAATGATAAAAGCTGAACTTCACTACTGCCCTGATCTGGCTGTCAAGCTTGAGACCTGAGTCCATTTTTACCCCAAGATTAGTGATGGCTGGCCTGACATGCTGGGCCAAAGAACCCAGATCTGGAAGGGGTGTACCAGCGGTGCCACCATTTATTATCTAGATAAACTGCTTACCTTTCAGTCATTCACTTATACATACAATCTGCATTAATGTCTTCACTGTGCTTTACTTCGGCTACATATTGAGATTATGTTATGGTCCCTAATCCAACTTAATGTACAGAATTGTTGTTCATCCTTTTTTATTTTTCTTTTGACTTTATGATTAAAAAAAATCCAAAAAATCAACAACAAAAAAACTTCCTATCTTGAAATTATGAAGCAAGTACTGAAAAAGTTAACTAATCTCAATCCATTCCCAATTGTTTGTCATGTTTACAAATAACAAAAGGGGGTGATCACATGACCTCTTCAAATGTTCTCTGAATTTAGTTCAATCAGGCACTATCCAAAATCCCATAGTCTTGTATCTTTTATAATGATAAAGACATGGGAAATCCTGGATCCTCTCCTTAATCTGGATCCACAAAAAATTAAATGGGGTCTGTTCTAGATTTAATGGGAATCTGTTCAATAGATTTGTGTAATCTTGCTGACAAAAACAAACAAACAAATAAACAGAAAGAGAAACAGACAAACAAAGAAAAAGGGATATGGATAAAAATATATCATTACTGGTAGAGGAGACAAGTAGTGTAACAATTAAAAATAGTGCAATAACAATAACAAAAATATCAACAGACAAGAGAGCGGGTTATTGTCTATTCTGTAGTGTTTTTGTGCTTATTGAGTTTATATACTATATGTGCCCTCTTAGAAAAACTAACTTAGTATGTCCTGGTAGGATCTAATAGCTTTCTCTTATCAAAGAAGGTGCCATCTACTTTTTATGAAACATAAAGACAGTACAAGGGAACCGAAGTCAAAAAGCAGGCAGTAACACTAATGAATGCCTCAGTAATGTGTGTCTAAAGATCACTCAGCCAGTCCAGACATCAAACAGCCCCAAGAATCAAATATCAGACCCTAATCAACACCAATGATCAGGACCTAGCAGATGCTGGTTTGTTGACTCGGTCAGAGTTCAGATGAATCCTCCCAGTCCATGATGCAGAGTCACAGAACCACAGAGACCTAGACTCAACAAAGAGGCTCAGGGCCCAGAAAATATATTGACCAGTGTAACCAGGGTGAATTTGGCCTTCCCAAGTCAGCCAAGAAACACAATCCCTCTATTTTATCCTGGTACTACCCAGGGGTCACCTCAGCTTACTTCTCTCGAAGTGGAGGCGTCTCCTTCTGAATGACTTCTTCTTGTTCTTTCAGTTGTTACCCAGATCTTATGACCATCAGTGAGGGTAGGAACATAGTCGGACCACTAAATCAAGAACTTTACCTTCTGGATTTGATCGCTTTTTACCACAACAGACCGGTACAGCATCCGTACTGTACTTTGTACTCAAATGACCTATAAAGCAATGTAACCTACAAAGTTGTAATGACCGATGTGAAAACACATCAAAATGTTTTAGAAGTTAAAGATTCCTGAATGTGCTCTCTTGTCCTCACATCCACTAGCCTTTTTTTTTTATCAGCTTTTTCCCTACTTATACCAAATATGCACACCTATATGTCTGTTTCCATGTTCCAAAAATGAGAAGAAAAAAATCCCAAAATTCTTAGTAGCCTCTCTGTTAGTCTCCCAAGTGTTCGGCCTCAATCATCGTCTAGACGAAGCGTGACACATAAACAAATCGGAATTGTTCTCTTATACACATCAGATATGATGACCCCGCCTGCCTCCACTCCACTTATATAAGGACAGATTACACAAGCACCAAAAAAAAAAAAAGAAACAGTGCAAGGAGCAGACAAATATAGCTTGGTGACTCTTTGTGTATATTTGATCAAGCGTGTGAGCTACAGTATATGTGAAGGAGCAGAGTGTGTTTCAAAGAAGGATGTGCATGAATCTGTATGTAAGATGGGGTGGAGGCAGACAAGCAGCGGTGGAGGGGAAGGAGGCAGGGAGCTTCTCATAGTCTCTGGTTTGGGAGAAAGAGCAATTTATCATCTCTGTGTGGCTTGAATGTATAAACTGTTGGAAATTTACATTTTATACAACTACTCTGGCAGCACTGTAGCTGATTACAGCTATGCAGCAGTCAAGTTAATACACTGAATTAGTGTGAGAACAAAAAGAAGAGGATGAGGAGACAGGGAGAAGAGCAGAAGGTGTGCAGAATGGAGGTGTAGATTTGACTTAAACAGCAGAAGGACTGCTGGAACTGCTTCCACACTTCAAGAGCTTTAGTGACAGGGAAGCTGCTCCATTCAGCACCGTCAGCAGTTTGCTAACATCTGTGTGCGTGTCTGTGTGTGCATCCACAGGGAATGAAAAGTTGCCGTGTTGTTTTTTCCATAAAGCAAGGACATGTTCTTAGATAGGCATAAAGGACAAGAACACACATGCTGTATAACCACATGCTGTTACTGAGTACACTGATTCACAGGCAAGCTTATTCACTGGACTGATTATGGGCTGTTTATATTCACATATCAGACACTTATTTCATCCACCTTGTATAGTGTTTGATGAAATACATTGAAGTTAGTATTTGATGTTATCATCTGAGGAGGCCATGTTTTCAGTGCAGTTTGTTTGTGTCTGAGTAGAATGGTGGGAAATCTACTGGCTTGATCTTCATGGAATTCTGAGAGAGTACAGGTTCTTGCATACGTTGGTAGCAGTGAGATTTTAATATCATAGATGAGCGGAGTGTTGGCCTTGGTGGAAGTACAGTGTGTGCTCTCTGAGTGCCCTTCTGGTTCAATACCACTTCAGTTTAATTAACTCTCATGTGACATTTTGATTGGATTCAACTAAAGTCTGCATGAATATGTATTACTACAAGTGCAGTGTTCAGCAAGTTACACGAAAAGTCAAAATGATTTCTCATTATATTTTACTCATGTAAAATGAGCATTTTATGTAGAGTGCAGTGAGTAATAAAACATTGTATTGATATATTTCAACCTCAAAAATAACGTATTACGTAACACAGCCACACTTTGAATCTTATTAAACATGACATTGGGGTTTAATAATCTACCCCCAGCCCCTGTGCTAAGATGGCACACTCTGCAGAAGTAATGGGACTTGGTGTTTTGAGGAAAAAAAGAGACAAGGCCAGTATTGAGGCTTCCAGAATTTTATTAGTTAAGTAATAGCACACAAAACAACATAAAATACCATGAATGGTATTTATTTTTGTGTTTTTTAGTAACTTCTGCCAAAGAGGTGAAGTGATCGGTCTCCTTCTACATCTATACACATCATAGAGTATTCAGGAAACACCAATAATATATCTATACTAATAAATTAATGGAAAACCCATCTATCCACCTGCTCGTCTTTGCTCTGTCCATACCTGGATTGTCTCACCTCACCCCACCATGGATATCTTTCTTTTGATTGGAGCCATCAAAGGACAGGGATATTACTATATATACTATACTATACTATACTATACTATACTATACTATACTATACTATACTATACTATACTATACTATACTATACTATACTATACTATACTATACTATACTATATTATACTAAAATATACTAAAATATATTATTAATGATTTGCTTCAATAAAGTTGTAGCTTTTACGGACACATTTCACTACTATAGAACAGAATTCATTGACAGAGAACTGCAATTCTAACAGTTTGTTCATTATTTAAGAGCGGAAAGTTTTTCTCAATGTTATGTAACTTATAAATTTTAATGCAAGCACTTCTATGGACTGGGAAATGCCACGTTAGCAATGAAAGAATGAATATATGAATAAGTAGTTTTACTTACCTTCAGCTCTCTTTTGGCAGCTTTACAAAGTTTAGTATTGATTCTCACCACTGGTTAACTCTGACTCTTAGCTCCAAGGGGTCTGTCTATAAAGCTGAGTCACACGTTTGTTTCACATCAGCCACAGTTCATTGCAAGTCAAAAGCATTAGCGATGATCCTTCATTCAGAGTGATTTCACTGGGAGAGTCTGTTCTCTGAGAACACATAGAATATACCAATAAAGAAAGCATTTTTTTCTTTTATTGGTGAACTAAATGTTCTACTAAATGGAAGGGATTCTGTTTATCTGCTTATGTATCATTCTGTTAATGTTTTGTTGCTGTTCTCCGTCTTTGATGAGCTCACCCAGACAAATTTCCATCTGCCATGAAGATATGGCTATATCTCTGTAATAAATGTGGCATTTAATTATATAACCATAGCATTGATTAGTTGGGAAATATTTGTTAGTAAACTGAACATTTCTGGCTTTAAACCAAACCTATTTTCAATTCAAAAAGACAAGGCTGTACACTGTGTGTGGTGTTGTCAGACCCACTCTGTTACTAAACGATACAAAAGAACATAGAAGAACACTTTGTATCATTTTGGAGGCTACATTAACTGAAGAAAAATGTCAAAACACACACTTGAATCTGTTGTACATTGGCACAGTGGCACCCAGCAGAAAAGTGCAGCCATCTTTGGCTGGCACATAGGACACCCATTCACTCCGTGACAACGTGTCACACCACATGATTTATGACGGGTAATTATGGTTATGGAGGTGACATCATATCCTACCCGCTGACTCCCGCATGTATCCATGCTGTGCATATGTGTGTTTGTGCATGTGTGCATGCTCACACGTGTGATCGTGACTAATTAGTTATGCTGTCTGGATCCAGCAGTGACTGTCTTTGTTTTTCTACAGAACGGAAGACAAGGCATGTCACAACAACACATCTTGCTGTTCCTCCAGACATGGAGCAATGCACAGGCGTGCACACACACATAAACACACAATATTTGTACTTATGTGTACACAAAAGTGCCTCGACTTGGCTTGCACACTTAATTTGTAATGCTTTGTTCAATCTATAACTGATTGGATTTTTAAAATTTGTATTTATTTGTTTGTTTATTAACCGCAGGTTGTTTTAGAAGTAGTGAGACAACAGGAATAATCACAATTCTTGACGGAGTAAACCATCAGTTGAGAAGGATGCAGTCAGAAATCATTACCTTGCTCCTAACTGCTGCTGACAGGCATGGACACGGTAACTGAGAAAATGGGAAGATTATAACATAATTTGTCTGTCATGTAAACTTTTAATTAGATTTCCAGTTCTAAATGGATGCACTCAGTTAAAAAGAGTTTGACAAAACTCCTGCATTAGAGATGCAGAGGTTGATGAGGACAGAGCTGTTAAATAATAAATAAGATCCACACTTGGAAGGTAGTTTTTTACATTAGTTAAGCATTACTTTTTTTCTAAGATACACATAAACAAAATGGTGATGGATGGATGGATGGATGGATGGATGGATGGATGGATGGATGGATGGATGGATGGATGGATGGATGGATGGATGGATGGATGGATGGATGGATGGATGGATGGATGGATGGATGGATGGATGGATGGATGGATGGATAGATAGATAGATAGATAGATAGATAGATAGATAGATAGATAGATAGATAGATAGATAGATAGATAGATAGATAGATAGATAGATAGATAGATAGATAGATAGATAGATAGATAGATAGATAGATAGATAGATAGATAGATAGATAGATAGATAGATAGATAGATAGATAGATCTCACTGTGGGTAATAAGCATCTCAACAATGAGCCAATGTGAAGACAACAATGTGATGTAAAAGGAAATAGATTACACACACTGCCTTAGGTCACCATAATAAATAGCTTTGCTCTTTTTACTCTTGAGTGGACTCATTTCAGTATTTACTCAGAAGCCTGGCCATAGCCACAGGGGCCTCATTTAAGAATGGGCTTCAAAAGTCCATATTCGAACTTTACGCTGCTATTAAGCAGCAGCAGAAAAAACAACATATCAGACCCAGCAGTAGATTTGCTAAGCATCTGCTAAGCTGCAAGTCTCAACAGAAGACTACTGGCTTAAGTGGAGATTTGGGGGTCTGGGGAGTAAGTAGTAGCATCACTTTGCTCTATGACGTCCTGCAAGTATTTCGAACAGAATGACCTTGCTCTGTGCTTTGATTAGGTGCAGATGAAAAACTTCACAAACCCACTGGCCCTCACTGCCACTGCTGTTTTCAGCCAGGGCAGCTTAAAATATGAACCAACTGGCCTGAATTTTAATTCACAAGGTTATTCATAAAGCACCACTGGGATGATCTCCAAAAATCTTTTTTTTCCCTCCCATGTATTAGCATAAGTAAATTTAATATGATAATTAAAAAAGGAAACGAAAGAACTGCTCTACTGTACCTGATCTCGTTCGGTCCGTCTGGATGTCTGCAGTATGGCTCCTCGTAAGGATGGAGGTTTGTTTTTGTGGGTTACACTCCTCTCTTCTGCTCCCTTGCTCACAGAAATGCTTTGCTCTTTCCCCTCCTCTGCTGACTGAACATGAGACTGTACCACCTGCGATGTCCCCGTCAAGCTGCATAATTTTGTGGAAGGCACAAACACTGAACAATTACTGGTGCGAATAACATTTTTTTGAATTGGGGCTCTTAAGCCATCATGAGGCAGAATCGGAGACTTGTGGAAAACACACAATATTAGGCTTTGTGAGGTGAGCTCACAGGAAATAGTCCCTTATTTAATTTAGTGCTTAAGTGCAAGGATTACTATACTGAAGGAAAAGACAACAGTATGCTTCTCAAAGCCTTTGTTTTATTTCAGGACATACATAAGGAGGAAGAGGACAGATTCCAACCGTCGAGGAAAAATGACATACAGGAAGCATAGGGGAATGACTTCTGAAAGAAACTGCCTGATCATCATCCCTTGCAGATGAATGGCTCAACAATGAACCCAGCCGAGTCTGTAATGTTTTGATAGTCTGCCATCATCCCTCAAATAGCATGAGAACATCTCCCAAAGCTCACCAGAGGATTTTCTTCCCAAGGACCCTGCATGTAGCTCAGAGCTACACAACCAATTCCTGGGTTTAGTCGTTAAAAAAAAAGGCCTCCTCACGTCCTCCGTTCCTGGCTGCCTCGGCTCTAAGCCCTGCTGTCTAGTCACTCAGTGGTGGCCAGCTGAAGGAAAGGATGGGAGAGATTGTCATCACATATCCTATTTATGTTTCATGAAAAACTTTCATCTCAGAGAATCGCTGATCCGCTGAGAGCAAAACATACCACAACACCTGAACAGTTTGCCATGTATTAGTCTTTCTGCCTCCGTCTGGTATCGGCAGCCTTCCAACCACCTCAGGCCCCTATGGAGCTGGAATACTACGACTGGAGCGCTTCAGCATATCCTGTTTATTAATAGTCTGCTCTCACATATTCCTGCTTCTGCTTAATTGCTGCCTAAATCAGATATCTCTCACCAGCCTGGGTTGACAGCAGAATGAAAAAAAAAAAACACAAGCTTGCTGAGCAACAATAGTAAATTCATCACATGTATTTTTTTATCTATGTATTTGTTCAAACACATTTCATTATGGCTGGTTTACCCGTGCGGTGATGCCTATTTCTATGCCTTCCAGTGTAAAATATGTATCTCTATACTTTATTTGGTAATTTTGAAATTAAATGAAAATGAATAAAAGGTGTCTCAATAACTAAATCCACATTTTTGATTTCTGTCTACAGCTTTATCTTAGCTATACACAGTGGCAGTGGCATGTCTCTTATTAAACTGTAACCCAGAGTATGTTGTCCTCTTCTATAAATAAATTGGCCCTATTGATCCAGAATCTGCATCCATACCGGTGTCAGAAGACATAAAACTTCTTTTTTGATTCGCCTTTGCACAAAATGTTTTAATCAAAATCTATTCACACCTTTCGTAACTATTTTGTTGACAAACAGGCAGAAAAGCAACCATGGGGGATCACATTAACCTGACTCCTCAAGCCTCATATTGTCTTCTGGAGTTCATACCCATTTCTAATATTTTCTCTAAAAGTCGTTAAAATAAAGTCCATCTTAAATTGTATTGTCCAAACACTGAAAACAACAACACTGGGTTTTTTTCACTTGTGAAAATATGATGTTTTGGAAATTACTGCCTTCTGACGGATGGTGGCTCGGAGAAGCAGGAAATTCAGACAGCCTGCTGTAGGGAGTCGCCTGCTGCTGCAGCTAGTGCTCATGTCACCGGTTCACACTACCTTTATGACAGCAGAAGGAACCCTCGGCAGCTTCCCACCCACAAACACTGGCAATTCCATTCAATGGAAGCCACAGGCATGCTGGATGCAGCGTTGTCAGAGAGTGAACAATCATGTCTTTCTATTCATAGCACACTAAGTATTTCTCCACCTGTGTGTATTTTAAGCATGGTGTGAACAATTGTGTTTTTCTATGATTAATATTAATCATATGTGCAGCAAACACACTGTCTGTTTTTTATTCATTATGCATTGCACTGTCTTCCGTGTTGGTATGGCCCAGATTAGCTGAACACTAAAATTAACACTGTCCAAGAACATGATGTAATTTAGGTTGTGTCACCAATGACGCCTTCCATTATAAGCACTGAAATTCAAATGCATGTAGGTCACCTGTGGCATGTGGTTTAATCTAAGATTCATATCTGATGTGTCTCATGGCAGCATCATGAGGGCCATGATGCTGCTAGGGCCAGTGTTGCCTTACACAACTATGTTTGAGTAATGTTCTAGTCTAGCAAACCTGAATTTTACTCTGCCACATAAGCCTTCACAAACTCAGTGTTCTCAAGGCTCGTCCCACTTTTCAAGCATTGTACAACACCTACCAGTATGACTCAGAACTCCTGTACCAAGCTCACATGTTTCAGTGCAGTGCTTAACAATGAGTTCTCTATGAGGAGCACACAGTGTACCACAGAGTCTGAATGAACACTGATGCCCATATCTGTAGGTTAGGTGATACTGCCTCTTGTGCATCCTGCAGCTTTTATGAGCAGGGATTGAACCTAAATTGCGACTGTCAGTCCGCATAGCTTTTTTTTTTTTGCCTTCATAAATAAACCGTGATTAACTCATTATGTGATTATAAATAACATTTTTTGGACAGATCTGGTGAGAAAAGGTTAAAGGAGGTTTAGCATAAATATGTTTTAAATTTTTGATAAACACGATAAATATATACATGATTTTATTTTTTAAATTGGCTTAAGACTTTTTTTTATTGTATGAGTTCTAGGTTCAACATCTTGAACCGGTTTTCATTGAGAATCCGGGTGTGCTTTTTTGTATGCAATTTGAAAATAGCTTAAATGTTTAGCCTATTACTCTTCATCAGCAAAACATACTGAGGCACTTCATATTTGGTATGTTATAATAATTATGTCTTCACTACAATAATGCTAAAAATAAAAATAGTAATAATCATTAATTATTATGATTGTTGTATAATTTATTACATCTTTTATCTATGATACGCCTGTGCAAGATTTGACATTGCATCTTAAATCATGCTTTGCTTCCCAAAATTATTTGCTCTTTTACTTAATAATTGTGAATTAAGTTCATAACTAAAATTATTTTATCCACAGGAGGGGGGAAGCATTTAGAAGGATTGAAACATAATGTTCAGCCTACCCTCCTCAGTCTGATCACTTTTATACAGTCCCTAAACCAACACCACCATGGCTGGCATCTGGTGCTTCAAGCAGAGAGAACGTGACAGGATTTATTTTAACTAGCTCTGTTGTTGAAAGACAATCTGATATATGACATGCCATGATGTGTACATGAGCTGCAATGACTGATCTTTTTACTATTTGTTATGAAAAACAGCCATATGTTTACAGTTGATTTGCCCGTTAGCGTCAATCCACAGTTTATTGTATATGGTGATAGAAATTTAATGGGGACACTTCTCTGTGTATCCAGCAGCAGCTCCAGGGCAAACACATCCCCTATGATGCCAGACAGCATTTAACCCCAGCCAGTAACGGTCCAGTCCATTGGATTGTCCTGCACTTGTTCATCTGTCCACCCAAGGATCCACTCATAGAGAATGGAGACAAAATTAGCACTGCACAGTTCATAATAATTAAACTAGTCCCCCCACCATGCAACCCCCCCCCCCACACACACACACACACACTCACACACAGCCGCTTTCCAGCCCTTGCTATACTGACTGTAGTCTATCTGCACCATCTGACGGCATTTATTTGTTCAAGTGATAAACTGGACAAAACTTATGATGGTTTCTGTCATTTGCTACAGTTGATGAAACGTGTTTGTCAGAAGGTACCATTAGTCCAGGTAAAAGTATTACAGATTGCTGGATCCTTTAAACACTACATTTCTAATGCTTAAAAACCACAAAGGAAGAAAATCACGCCCACAATCTTTCTTTTAAGACTAGATGCTTCTTCAGTTACATGAATGTTAGAGGTGTTCCTATCTGTAATGTGACGTCCACTTCTATGACACAAAAATCAAACAGAAGTATTCTAACATTATGAGCATAATGTGTTAAACTAAAAATATAGAGCTTCGAACAAATTATCAGGGATGCAGTGATCATACCTGTCAACGTTCTGTTGGCTCCCATCTCTTCCAAGTCTCACTGCTTCCACTTGTCTGAATCAGCATCCGTTCTGGCTAGAACTTTTCCTTTTTACACAATTATTAAAAAAGTTAAACTTTATTTCCCACGTCAAACATTTAGTTTCCAGACTTCTGTAGGACTAAATGTTTCCAACTACCTGTCATGTTTTAACTCAACTGATTTGCAAGTTGACTGGAGTGCCACTTGTCAAAATCAATGGGGAAAACTTTGGCAGTATGACATGACAGTGGCGTTTGTATACGTCTTTTTCTGGACATGCTGCATGACTTTCTGTCTTGCCTTCAACTTCACTAGCATGGAAACCCCCCCATAAAATTTCAATATGACTCCTTTAGGGACTGAGTGCTTCTGTGATGTGCGGTTATATGCACTTAATGGTATTTATATCTCCTCTATTATCAATATAATATTCTATATTATTCTTATAATATTCCCACAGGGACTTACAGTCTATCGGCTCCGCAGTGAGTAGTGATCTCTTCTCACTTTGTGCTGTGCTTCTCTTTCGCAGTACGTTTACACTATAACATTCCAAGGGACTGTCAGGTCACAGTTGGCATTACATCTTTTTTCTGCACTCATGTATTGGAAATACCCTAAAACAAGAAATTATGGAGTAATGGCATACGTAGAATTAAGAAAAAAGATTTGCAATATGAAAACAAGCATAACAAATGTAACAGCTTAAGAAGAAAGACAGTGAATTCCAAAGGTCATGGATGCTGAAAATAGACATGGGACCTTCCGGATAAGTCATTATATGAATATATGATGATATATTTTCACCGAGCACCAGAGTACCAATGAAACAATCCATAAGAGGGTTGTGCTATTACAAGTGTATGTCATCTAATTTAAAAAAAAAAAGTACATCCATTTTACAGCTGTAAAAATTCAAAGTCCTCATTCTGCAGAGCTATTGACTCTTTGCATTATACAGTATATGATATTATTAGATTGTTTGAAATGAATAGCAATGGTTTCTAGTTCTAGTTTCTCATTAGGTGGTTGAATTTTACAGGACATTCCCCTCCAAACCGTCACAGGGTGAGTAAAAGTATTTATGAGGCGAGTGATGTGACACAAGCAAAAAAATTAAATTAAATTAATAATGAGAAATATACCCGGTACATTTCTTTTTTTGTTGACCACTAATTTTAGATTCCATTAAAGCAACCAGTAACAGACTTTAGTGTGGAGTGTCACAGAATCAGACCTTTCACATGAACTTTATAATTTTCTTGTGAAATTAATTAACATCAAATTGTGTTTTAAATTACTGTACAGTATATGCTTAGAATCTGAGTTTTATTCCAACCAGACCTAATGTATCTCTCGTTCCTCTCATGAATGTATATGTACCCACTTGTGCATGTCTTTAACCGGGCCAGTGTGTGTGTGCATGAAGAGACAATTGACACCTCTTACTGTCAAAGTCGGGGGGTGATCGAACCACTTTTTCTAGAAAGACACACACCTCAAATGCAATGCGCCTGGCGGGATGTCAAGCTTACTGCAACCATCGGGGGGCAGGGGGCTCGTCTTTGGGATGGTGTGTGTAATGACCATGTCTTATCTTTCTCATTACTCGGCCCAATATGTCAGAGGAAAGCTGGAGACAACTCTGCTCCCCTGACAGAGAGAGAGATGGAAATAATTACCAATGTCTCTTGTGGACTAGGGCGTAAATTGATACACACTAAATACTGTACCTTAGGGGTCTCTCCCTCTTTTTTTTTTTTTTTTCTATCTCACTTTCTTGTAAAATGCACTAGACAAATGAATGCATCCAGAAGGAATTAATTGGATTTGGGAGCAGCCTCTTGCACAATCCACCAGGACAGACAAACACCCCCCCTCTGCACCCTCTAGTTCCCCCCTCCCATCGGTGCACACACCCCTCCTCATCCTCCTTTATTCCAGTCATGCCTTGCAGAAATGTCTGACACCACAGACACACAAACCTACCCCACCCCAGCCAGATGGATCAGTCAGTGTCCCTTATCCCTCCCTCCCTCACACACACACACACACACACACACACACACACACACACACACACACACACACACACACACACACACACACCAGCACAGCGGATTGTAGCCTCTCTCTTGGATACAGTGTTTCCATGGCAGCCACGTTTTCTACACGTGTGGAATCAGATGGGATAGGCAAAGTGAGGAATGAGAACGAGACCACTCCTATTGATGCACTGGTTAGCTATTGATTAACGGTCTGCAGCTGCATACCAACGGCAAACACATGCACGTAAGCATGCATATTTACATGCACAAATAGTCCAGACAGCTAACATTAAATTGGATCTTCTGAATGAGGCTCAGCTATTTAATGCGATAATGAAGACTCATGTATTTGTGGGCATGCTGTGAAAGTAGGTTTTTCATATGTGAGGTTTTGCCATTTTATTCTGTCACATTTTCATATGTGCAACCAAAAACTGCTGTAATCAACTGATTATATTTACTTTTACTTTATGTTTTTTCAAACAGATTCACATAAAGAATAACCACAAGAGAAAAACACTTCACTTTTCAGTTCCAGCTGATTTTATTTCCTTCTTGGAAGAAAAGAAAAACAAATAAAAAACAACAATCTGTACAGAGGTCTGAGAGGCAGTGATTGACCCAAACATTGGCTGGTTTTGAGATATAAACATCAAATGATATTGGCATAATTGGACGAAACATGATCATACACAGCATATTGCACTAATGAAAAAAGAAAAAGGACAATAGAAAAGATGTCTCAAAGGTAAAAAAAAAACAAAACAAAAAACAAACCAACTCCTGGACCACAATCATCTTAAACATAAGGATGTCCAAAGATGGCTGTCCAAGTGCCTGTCGTTGATCATCATCATCATACATAAAACACACAATCTTTGCTTATAGTACAGTCAGTTTACATAAATATCTTCATGTTATTATTCTTTTAAAAATCTTAAACACAACAGCTATAGCTACATATACCTGAATCTGAAATACAAATGCTATTTGCCATGCCATAATATAGGAAAACAATTAGCCTGCTATACTTAGCCAACAGGTACAGAAAGGTTAAATACTATTTTTTGATGCAATTTGCGCAATAACAGATGAAGCACTTCATACATCTCCCTCCCTCCAAAGTGTAGGCAAAGTGGAATGAGTGTGAAATTCCATCCAGTGGTTCAAATAAAACTTATCTTGATTTTTTAAAAAAAAAAAAAAAAAAAACACACACAGAGGTATTAGCTCTATCCAAACAGTGACTCTGGGATCTTTCACTCATATACTTTATGTCTACGTGTACTCAGTCACCACTCAGGCTGGGAGCCTCAGTGGTGCTTTGTTTACTTGGCTGGTGAAACTGGAGTCACTGTGCCATTAAGAAGCATGTGGGTAAAGACTGTAAACACTGTGTGAGGTCAGATTGTGCCAAACAACCTCCCCCTCTGCACATCTAAACATCAATGTAGATCCAAACAACAATGTTGTAGGCTACCCACTCGCCGGAAAAACCCCTTTCTATAGATTTTATACAAAAATACAAGTAGAAAATCATGACACACTCAAATCTCCTGAAAAGTAGGAGACGTCAGACATTTTAAATAAGATACACTTCTAGCCCTTCCGCGCTGGAAACAGACAGGTGTATGTGCACAAACACAAACGAGACCTGTACGAGGACATTACTTCTATGTATAAAAAAGTTTGGCCGGTATAAATACATCGATATAAAAAAAACGTCATCTGAAACAGGAACTACAAAGTTGAAGCACTAGGCAGATAGGATGCGCGTCGGGGGAACATTGGTCCTGAATTGTGCACTGAGTGTTTAAAAAGGTTTCAGAAATGGTTTCTGAAGTTTCGAGTCAGTCTTTGTTTTATGTCCTGCCGTTGAAAGAGAAGCTGGTGATCGTGAATTGTGTCCTGTGGTCGCACAAAATGCGTAAATACGCAGCAATGAACATTTTACGCATTAAACAACAACAAAATCATCCTCATCTCGGATGGCATGCGTGTTGATATTGAAACTGTTTTTGAGTTTGGAAAAAAACTTACACCTGAATAGCAACTCGATGGTCATTATGAATTGGCAATATCTTTAACAAAACCCAGAATGACGAGTTCTGCCGTAAAATGCCCCCTTTTTCCCGACCCAAAAATAACATTTAAGATTCAAAGTTCAGTCTCTGTCCTCATCCTCTTCAGATCGGATTGAACACATGAGCTGATGTCCGTGTGTTTTCACTGCTCACTGCTTACATTCACTCCTCCTACATGTCCAAATGCTATCCAAGCATTTCCTCCTGCTGCGCGTTCTCGTCAAGCGCACCAAGCGCTGTCCAAGTTTTTTTGAGCGGCGCGTACCTGCAGCTTTCAACGCGCACACAGGCCACCTTTTCTTTTCCTTTTTTTTTTTTCCCCCACTCTCCCTTATTTAGTGAAAGAATGGCGGAAATAATGTGGTCTGGACGCACACGCCTGTTGGGAGGGTCGAACAGTTCAAAAACGTGGGGGAGACTATTTCCTCTCCACTGTGGCTCTTTTCAGTAAGTGAACACCAGGTTGGAGATGGTGGATTCTAGCCAGTCTCCTGAGATCATCTCGCTGACCTCCGGGGTGCAGTAGTCGGGGAAGTCGAAATGAGATCCCGCCCCGCACTCCCCGAAACTCCAATCTAAGTCCCGGTCCAGCTCTGCGTCGGAGAAACCCATGCCGCCCAGTGACATGCTCTCAAACCCGGGGCTCGGGTTCAGGTCGAGCCGCTCGTCCTCAAACTCTTCATCTGATGATGAGGATGACACGCATGAGGAAGAGTGAGATGCTGACGGCGTTGGGGAAGAGGCGCGTGTATACCTGAGGCGCGCGGTGTGTGATGATTGGCTGGTAGCTGGGCTCTGCTCCTCGTACAAGCTGAGAGGGTCGCTGGACTCCGCCGAGCTGCTCAGGGTGGGACTTGCTGGGACTCCTACGGAGGGAGGCCCGCTCTCAAGGCTGCCAGCCCCGCTGAACATGTGGCCGCGCCTCCCCTCCCCGGTGCGTTTCTCTGGGATCTGTCTGGCTCCAGACACTGACCTGGATTTGAAAAGCGCCTGGTGGTCACCAGGAGACGCGTGGTCCTGCCCCGCAGCGCTCTTCACGCCCCCCTGCTTGTGCGTCCTGGTCACTCCTTTGGATGCCAAGCTTCTTTTCACACCGGCTTTGGCACTACTGCGCTCCCCGCTTTTCTCCCTGCGGTCTGCCTGCTTGTTCGCGCCGCTTCCGGACTTGACTTTCTTTCTGGGGCGGTACTTGTAGTCTGGGTAGTCGGCCATGTGTTTAAGTCTGAGCCGCTCTGCCTCGCGGATAAACGGGATCTTGTCTGTGTCTTTCAGCAGTTTCCAGCGCTTTCCGAGCCGCTTGGAGATCTCCGCGTTGTGCATGTCAGGCGACTGCTCCATAATCTTCCTCCTCTCAATCTGAGACCACACCATGAACGCGTTCATGGGTCTCTTGATGTGCCCCGTCGGCGTTTTGCACCACGCCAAGTCGCTACGCTCTCCGGAGGAAGGGGACTCGGGGGTTGGAGACACATCCATCTCCAAGTCCATTTCTCCCGTGTCCGTGGAGTCGCCGCCGGGGGAATGAGCTTGAGCACTTTCTGTCTGGCTCATGTGTTGCACCATCCTTTCCTCCAAGTGTCTGGAAACACTGATCAGTGCAATGATTTCACAGCGTTCAAACACGTAAAAAATACTTGGGGAACTTTCACAAAAATAGTCCTCACTCCTTCTTGTCTCACGCACTTTTTAAAGCCAGACCACCGCTGAACGCAGCTCTAGAAAAGTTCATCTAAAAACTCTCTTCTTTTTAGGTCAGCCAGTTTTTTTTTTTGTTTTTTTTGTCTTGTTTGTTTTTTGGAAACGACTGGTCTCTCAACTTTTACCAGTGCGCTTCGCGGAAACAAAAATTAAATCCCGACTCTAACATCAACTCTCAACTGCCTGTGCGGCTGAAAACTCGTCCTAAAAGATTCAAAATGTGCCGCTGTGGGCAACAGCAGTGTAAGTCCCTTAAGTGATAGTGGCCGTCTGCAGCGCAGCTTGTCTGTGCGGTTGAGGAACCATGTGGTTGAATGGAGCGGCTGCGCTTTCTCATAGTCTCCCTGTTTCCTGAGCGCTCTGTGATATTACTGTAAACACAACAACGGGAACCTCGCCTTTATATAGCCTCATCGCGAGATATAAAGGCCAATCAGAATCTGTCTCCATCCTGATTTTTCACTCAAACCACTCCCACCGGCATCCCATTGGCTGAATAAAAAAACGGGTAATAATAATAATAATGTGCAATGAAGATCGGTGTGTCTGACCTCATTCCTATCAGACTCCATTGGAAGAAAGACGAACCTGGTGTGTGTGAGGTGGGGGGAGGCAGGGTGGGGGTGGGGGGGTGGGGGGTTGCAAGGATATACATGGAACGCCATTACCTTCCTTTGGAAGAATATTGACTAGATATAGATAAAGCCTCGTGTGTGTGTGTGTGTGTGTGTGTGCGTGTGTGTGCGCGCGCACGTTTTTTTTTTTTTTTTTGGGGGGGGGGTGCAACATGTTGTGTTAGTCAGACTGCAGTTTGGTGAGGCACAGAAAGAGCAGAGAGTACACCCATCCAAACATAGCTCAACCAACCTGCTATTTACAAATCCTTACAACACCAGGTCCCGTCATTACATCATAGTGGTGGGTAGCACTGACAGATGCAAGTGAGGTGTTTTTATTTACACTCTACATCGCTGTAATACGGTGAACCAGAAAGCTGAAAGCTAGTAATTATGAATACTATGAAATTGTGTAGAATTAGTTGGAGGGCCACATGTAAAGTCATCCAGCAGCTTCCTCCTCCAGACAGCTCCGTGCTGCACACAGTCCTCCTTCTCCTCCTCCTCCTCCTCCTCCTCCTCCACAGCCCCATTACGTTGACATGTCAATGTCATGTAGGATCACATTACAGCCTGTGTCGCTAGATGTCAGGCTAGAGCCAAAGGGAGCTGATGAGGTGTGCATTGTGCATATGTATGTGCATGTGTGTTAACACGTACAGCAAATTTATCTCCATCCTATAATGGGATGCTTTCAGTTGCCATCTTTAAATCATGTAGGTGATGTCATCAGCTGGCGGTGAAGGCTCCCACTTGCATAACTGACATTTGCTACTGCCAAAGAGAAATCAACCACAAATGGATACAAAAATTGCTAAAGAATATGTTTGCTTTGTCTGATTAGATCTGCATGTTCTGTAATGCAACATAAGTTGTGTATTTATGATGCATATATTCTTAATTTATGACAGGATCTATGCCAGGCTAAAACAGTCATAAACTCTTTAAAATTTCACAACTCAAACCCTCTACCTCCCGCGGTGCATACATAAATCAAACATAAATAATTATGAGCTGCTTCATCAGTCTATATCTTTAGTTGCCCCAATTACAAGCATCCACCTGCCACTGGATTAGTTTGCTATCTCTGCCTGTCTCCGTCCCAGGCTCAGTGCACACACACAGGGCTGCATGCACACATGCAGGTTTGTTTAAACAGGTGTAGCAGGTATACCTGTAATCTTATCTGATATGTGAGGAGCAGCTGTCAGGTAGCTTTCCACTTTGTCACCAGCAGATGTAAGGCTCTGGCAGCACTGGGATACCAAGCCCCACTGCGCTGGCCTATCGTTCTGTCATCTTCAGATCTGCTGGAGCCGTGTGTTTACCCCAAAATACACCGGTGCTTTGTCTCAGCTCTGTTGATGCCTAAAGGGATAGTGTCATTATAAGAGTGTGCTGTGGGAGGATGGGGCTATTACAGCGACATCTTAAAAGTGCATTAGACAGAGTTAGACTGCTATTTGAGGATGATATGCTGATGTTGGTATTTCTGCGTTCCATTCTAAGTCTTATCAGGAACAAAAACATGAAAAAAACAAACAGATGTTTTTTCCCACAGTGAAACATGGAAATAGTAATGCGTTGAATTTGAGATGGTAAAATTCACAATTAAAAGCTGAAGTTCTGAAATAAATGGTGAGGCTTTAAAAATCTATGATTAAAAGTACATTTAAAAGAGCTGCAGCATACTAAGAATGTTTATTATTTCATAAATGACTGACGCCATTTTAATGTGATTTTTTTTAAAAACATAAACATGAGTCTGACGTGTCAGGCTAACCCTAGAGAAAACTGCAGGCTAATTGAGCACACAGCATGTGATCAAGAGTGTGTAAGAGTGCTACTTTTCAGGGAGCTGGTTTTATGAATGCAAGGCTGAAAAATAAAGATTGTTGTCATCAGCGTGTTGCAAAAAAACGCGGGGTGAAATTAAATTCGAACTACAGACAGCACAGACATGGAAATGGGAGACACAAGCAGTGAGCTGCATACAGGAGAAAGTGTGTGTCTGTGTGCAGTCAGAGGTTCTCATTACCATCTACTTGCCTTTTTCAACAGCCGAGAAATGACGCACCACTTTGACCTGACTGCTCGTCGTCCGGGGTCAAACACAATGAGGCCTTTGTGTGCATGTGTGTGCGTGTGCGCGTGTGTGCGCATGTGTATGTGCGCAACCCTAACTGATTTGGAGCTTTTCCAGGGATTGAAAGTTAGAAAACCAGTGGGAAGTCCCTTCCACAATGCTGTAAAACAGAAAAAGTGAACACCAAGCACTGATTTGCATATACATCCACACACACACTCACACACACACACACACACACACATATACACGCACACACACATATACACACACACACACACACAGACACACACACACATACACACACACACACACAAACATACACACACACAAACACACACACACACACACACACACACACACACACACACACACACACACACACACACACACACACACACACACACACACACACACACACATACACACACACACACACACACAGACACACTCTGTCTCCCTCTGTGTGACTCATCTATAGGCAGTTTGTCCTCTCTTGTGTGGAGGTGGCAGACAGTGCAGGTGGCCGTCTCACCCACCTACTGCTGTCAGTCTTTACACAACAACACTAACACTAAGTCATTTCTTTTTAAGTTGCCATGGAACATACAAAAATAATTCCTGTGTTCTTTTGTGTTTCTTCCTGGACTTTGACAATCAGGTGCTTTTAGTCATACTTTGAAAAGGAGAAGTGAACAAAACAGCAGAAAGGCTTTAAAATCAATGAAGTCATAAAATACAAAAGTCCTGAAATTGGATGGGGCTCGTCACATCATTTGTATTTTTGTTGCCTTAATTACCAATTTAGTTATATTATATGACATTACAGCCTAGAGTACAGGTGCATTGTGATTCTTTGCCAATATCATCCCTAGATATCTAGGAATCCCCTCTTTGCACTTCCTAATGAAGTCTATCTTTGGCAAGGCAGAGACAAAAAAAGTTGTTAGAGGAGGGACAGGTGTTTCTCCATCCATTGTCTCATCCTTTCCTACGATCCCTACGTCCTTGTTTTCTTTATTTTTTGAGAGATTGAAGACACAGTGGAAAGCAGGACTGTCACAGACATGGAGAGACAAACAGTTCTCTGGGCCATGCAACACAAACAACACAGAGGCGGAGTGAGCAGTGACTGCAAAGCAGGAGAAAAGATGACATAAAAAATCTTCTTGTTGAGAAGAAAATGGAGAGATTTTGGAGTTCCTGCATCCTCATTCACTTTCCACTCTAACGCTGCTGTAATCTGGAGAATTCGGTCAGAGCAGGGAAAACCCCATGGAGTCTCATGATGTGGAAAAGATCTGCTGAATGAGCATTAGATAGAGGTATGGGCAGGTCGGTGATGCCACGCCCGGGGAAGTCACAATTCCCAGCCCCAGAAAACGATGACGAAACAGGTCAGATGATTGCTCTGTCTTAACAATCCAGACAAACACACTTGAACACACTATAAGACACAAACATACGAACACGCAAAGTCCCACAGCGAGACAGATTCACAAAAGTGCCCGTGTACCACTGTAGGACCCAGACGTGCCGCAGAGTCGAATTGTGAGCGCACACACACTCACCCAATGCGCTACAAACATACACACAGTCACTCACACACACTCAGCCAGTCTCACAGCTGCACTCTACTCCACTCAGACACTCTGATACACCGATCGTATTTTGGGGCATTGTCTAAAAGCCAGAGGAGTGGGAAGGAACGGAGAATGAGAACAGAGGAGAAGGAGGGGGTACGAGAAAGGAAAGGAGAACAGAATGAGGAGATGGAGAAGTCGTCAACAGAGCTGTTCGCTTTTTTGTAAACTCGTCATCTTTTGGTTCCTTGGTTTCCATCAAAGCGGCGTTTGACGTTCGACGAGTGGAGGATGGACATTTTTGATATTCTGCATTTTTTAAGATCAATCATCTCTGGATCCGAATGGAACAGCACAGGAGTGGATATATCGGGAAAAAAAGAACAAAAATACGTTTTTTTCTCTTTATAGGTTTTGGGAAGGGAAGTCGTGACCGAGTTTGGAGTTTGTGGGTCGCTGTGGTTTGTTCGGAAACATTAGTGGCTGCAGACATGGCAGAAGCGTGTCTGGGAAGGAGCCAGAAAAGCATCATGAAGAAGTTATGTGACGAGTGAAGAAAGAGGCAGACAGAGTGTGAAGCGTGTGTGTACAGGAAGGAGAATGCAGCGGCAATATTGCAACCAAAAAGTATCCCCAAAAACCTTTCCTCCATGCTGAATATCAAGGAAAGCGAGGGTATTAAAATGCTTATCTACCCTGGATCTCCTGCATTTTTACCTTTCGATCTGCCTCTCCCGTCTCCATGTGCATCTATGTATCAGACCAACATGCAAACAACATACGCTGACTAAGCTTTCGATGCTACACAGACACCCCACATAACCCCACTCCTCCTCTCCTCCTCCTCCTCTTCCTCCTCTGTTGCAAGCACATCCTCCTCCAGGCATTTCAGGTCAGACGGGCTGGTTCTGTCCTCACTTAGCCCACGGAGCAGTGTCCTCACTCGGGTAGCCGCTGCAGGGGTCGACGAGGACCAGGCGTGGAGCCGAGGCTCTCTGCAGCTCCAGACAGGCTCCAGACGCACTGACCTACATCAGCCTCAGTCAGACTGAGTGAGATATGGAGAGGGAGAAAGAGAGAGAGACAGAGAGAGAGACAGCGAGAGAGAGAGTGAGAAAGTCAGAGATGTGGTGGGGGTGTCGGGAGAAAGAGAGAGAATGATTGAAAGCATGTTAAGCAGGAAAATGGGTGGAGAGACACTGTTTGTAAAATGTATCGCAACATTTATAAAAAAAAAAAAAACCTATAAGGCGGAGGCAAAATATGTGGGTGGAGGGTAGAGGAGGAAAAAGAGAGAGAGGAAAAGAGAGGCAAAGAAAGACTATTAAATAAAACTCTCAACCTCCTTTCACACTGGTTACACTTCAAAAATCCCCTTTTGTCCTCATAATTTTGCTAATCTTTATCCTGTCCTCAGTTTCTCTCCCTGTTGACTCTCATCTCTCCCCATGTTGCCTCCCTCATCCTCTCCTTCTCTCTCTCTCGTTCTAGCTTGATTTTCATCATATACCATCTCTCAGTGTGGGAGGATTAGTCTATCTCTGGCTGTCTGCTTATCTGTCTGCCCTGGCTTTCAGCTGTAGAGAGCGAGCAGGAGGCGGAGGACAGAAGGTGGAGGAGGAGGTGTGTGTCTGTGCAGTGGAGGGGAGGGTTTGGCATCTCTTGCTCAGTTGTTATGGCTGTATCAGCTCGACTCAGCTTATTGCAATTGTGTTTATGGCGGTTGCGAAGCAGCAGAGGCTCTGCAGTGCGGCAGGAGTACAGGGAGAACATTTTGTACTATTGTGTGTATCCATGCAAGTGTGTGTATGTGTGTGTATGTGTGTGTGTGTGTGTGTGTGTGTGTGTGTGTGTGTGTGTGTGTGTGTGTGTGTGTGTGTAGCAGTATCATGTGTGTCTCCTACTAAGTTCAGACTGATTGTCCCTGCATTTCTCCGGCAGCGTGTGTCCAACTGGCTCTATGTGATCATCACTCCCCAGTACCAGCATCGACACTAAACATGGATCAATACCAATAGCAAGGCAGATAGATCAGTCTGACGTTAGTGTGGTTCCCTTGGGACTTTATGTGGCAGTGGAAGTCAGTCTCTAAAGAAACATACCTCAGTCACACTAACAATGTCTTTATCCTCAGGTGAACATCTGTAGGCCCCTGGGAGCTGAAAAAATGCGAGTATATTAGAAGGCACGATAAACTCCAACTAGGTCGGTGTATCCTGGTAAGGTCAGTGACTCACAAAGTGATTTGAAAATTGGAGATGGTCCATCCATTTAAAGGGTTTGTTTGGATTTCTTCTCAAAATCCCCCCCAATTTACTGAGAGCTGTCATTCCTGGTGGTCATATATGGAGGACTAACCCCTATGTCGTGGCCGTGGACACATCGAAAGAAGTGGCTTGGTCAAATCGAAACGGTCAAGGACAATCACACAAAACGTTGGTGGATAAAATCCTCAACTGGCACCTCTACACAGCGAGCCAGACAAAAGGCATTAAAATGACATTTTTTCATATCAATATCATGCATACTGGTGAAAGGAAAGGCTCTTTGGTGCTAAAATCAGTCATCGTGGGGAAACTCAATGTGCAAGGTGCAAAAAAGAATGTAATTTTTTCCTCACAGGGGAGGACAAAAAAAGTTAAGGCTGCTAGGCAACCAGCAGGGAGGAAGTCACTGCAACCGGCATGAAATAGTTACAGGTTACAGGAGGTAATCATAAAACCAGAATTAGTCATGTTAACATTTCTATTTGTGCTCAAATGAAGTAAATCAGATTTGTGCCGATGGTGAGCTTTAGAGTTAGAAACACTTTTAACTCAAGTGAACATTAGTTATTTACCCAGTCAAGTGTTATGTTAAACTAATTAAAGTTGGTCATTTCCTTACTTTGGCCCGTATTTTAGGTAGCAAGTTCGTACACAGACATGAAGATGAGACTGCTCTCGTGATTAAAGGTACTTTCACGACAATGAGCATACATTCACAATGCTGTCTTGTAAAGGTCAATATTGTAATTACTTTATCACTGGTATGAACCAACCAACTGAATGAACTATCATTGCCAGGAAAGAGTGACTACCATAGCAGAATGTCGCGTTTTTCTTGTCAGCATTCTTTTTGATGGGTTACAGCCGTTACACAGCCATAGCAGTGGAGCATCTTGTCATCTAGCATCTACTTTGTCATGCTATTCTCAGAGAAAAAAAAAACTATGAAAATGATGTAGTGATGTTCATACTGCCATCAAAATAACAGCATTAGCTTTATATCTGCATGTGGTGATTTGTGATACTGAAAATTAAGATAATGTCAGGAAAATTATTTTTAAATTTGGGGAGATTGGATTTGTTGTTGGTAGCTGAACCTAAAGACCTGAGAAAAGTTACATTTAAATGAATGACAGTTTCAGTTAGTACAAGGCAAATGTAACAGTCAGTGATTTCCAGAAACCAAACAAAAGTGCATTTTATTCTGGGACAGATTGTACGAGCTCTCAGTTCACTCCACATGTAATGTAAACCATCCACTTAAATCTTCACAATGAAGACCAGCTTTAAAAACAGCACCAGTCCATACTGTAGCTTATGTCTATCCAGGATGGCGAGGGGTCCACTGCTCATTTCTCATGGCACATTCTGTGCTGCCTGATTATGGATGAAACTCTGGGCCGATGCAGCCAAGTTTCAAAGTCAGTCCAGATAGAGAGAGATAGAGATGTCACTGTCTAGATTACTTACCCATTACTGCTGTAGAGAGAAGTTATCAGGTCCAGATGCACAGAAAAGTGGGTCACCACACTAAACATGTGCCAGACCCTATACTTGCCCATATGTACAGGGACCTACTGCTTACACTAGTGCACATATGTGGACTTGCCAAGTCAGGCCATTTTCTTCCCCATCTCCTAAAATAGCACTGAGCAGGCTCAGAGTGAGTGTGTATGTGTTTGTCTGTTTCCGTCTGGGGTATATCTTACATCTGCACATGCATCCCTGCCTGTGTCTATAGTTCCCATACAGTAAATCTCACAATTTTATCGTAACTACAGGGTGTGTTTTACATCAGCTTTCTAGGTTGCCTTTTCCTCTGCAGCCTTTTGTCTTAATGTCCTTCTCACATGACATCCAAACTAGTAGCTGCCGTAAACCCCCCGACCCTTTCATGCTGTGCCTCTGCAATTGCAAACAACAGGCAAATGACAGTGGTAGAGGAGTGTGGTTTGGCCTGCAGAGCCTTTCAAATGGGGAGTTTACAGGCGAACAAGCACTCCTTTTTAAATAGAGAAATTTTAGTGTTTCTACGCTCCAGAGGTCACGAGGAATCATTTGGGACAAGGCCAGCTCCATTTCAAAAGGTTTTAGCATGTAAAGTCAGAGAAAAGAAGCAGTGTTTCATTTGAGTGGCTCAAATAGTCTCTGATCGAGCACTTTATATGAGTAAAGATGTATTTAAGGCCGAGAGCCATCCATCAAAGCCCTCACAGTGTTTTCCAAGTATTGCCCAGCTTGACATTTTTCTCAGAACAAAATGCTGTGCTGCCCATTCAAAATCCATGACACACTTTCTCTTACATCTTGTTGCCTTTAGCTTTTTTTGTCTGGCTTAACACTTTACTAGTAGTGGCAAATTATGTTGCTGTAAGTGCTGTGATGCCAGAGCACGTAAACAGTCAGTGCAGACAAACACACCACTGGGCCAGCTGGGAACTGTAATGTGATTGGAATGGACAGCAAGTGTCAACCCATGGGGCAAATCATCTGTGTTATGATGCGTAATCGGTCTACCGTCTGCGGAGGTGTGTATGTGTGTCATTCTGCCACACATAACGGTCATTCCCTAGCAATGCCCAGGGTGTATTGCATTGATTAGTGTGTGTGTGTGTGTGTGTGTGTGTGTGTGTGTGTGTGTGTGTGTGTGTGTAAGTGTGTGTGTTGGTCACATCTTGAGATGAGATGTGTTTGTGTTGTTTGTATTTGTGTGTGTGACAAAAAGCGACCTACTGGTAGTGTAGATAAAAACGACTCTTCTGAAGCAAATTAGAAATCTGAAATTAAAGCGTGAATAATGAGAATGACATCTAAATTCTGAGATTAAAGAGTGGTAGTGATGTTTTAACTCATACTAGCCTATTACTTTGACAAAAGAAAAAAATGCATCCCTAGTAGTAAAAGACTTAAAAATACCCCAATGACTACTGGGAAATATAGTCAGACCGTACTTAACACTACTTGTAGTGTGACTACTTGCCAACACTACTGTGACAAAGAAACAGGTTGTAAATAAGCTTTTCAAGCTTTTCAAGCCTGAAAAACAAACTAAAATACCCCAGTAATAATCCTGCTTAATCCCATCTCCTTACGAGCCATACCATCAAACCATACTGTTCAGTTCAGATGATGGGGAGATGCAGGCTAGCAGTTTATGTTTTTCTGTCTATTTATTTAAGGAGAAAGAGATAAAAAGAAAGAGATTTCTCTGGGTTTGGATATAGAAGCTTGTTAAATAAATAAATAAGCAACTCATCATAAAACAGTATCAAGGTATATACAGCGCAAATATTCTAAGTGCATATGCTGCATATTGTATCTTTTACAATGATGGATGTTCAACTCATAGTTTCCGAATATTTTTGCTGAAGTTGCCTTGATTTTCTCAAGGTTAGATTTTTTTTCTTCTTGTAAAGTTACTGATCTCTGCAGTTAACTTTCTGTGTGCCATGTTAGTGAACAGATACGAAAAGTACAGATAAGAAAAGGGAAAATGGGTTTAAAAATCAACCACATCTTTTTAGATGTCAGGCTGACGCTTCAAAAATTTACTCTGCTTTTCAGTGTTGTGATGATGAATGCAATGTAAATTAGTCTAACTTGTGAAACTTTTAAATCATTTAATAATTTTGATTCCTCTTCAGCAGGGTCAGTATTAACCGAAAAATACCCTTCAATTTGTTTTAAGATGAATATAATCCAAAGTGTAATATTTTAGAAAAGATGAAATGACTTGTTATTGGATGGTTTTTTTTATTTCTAAGGGTTCTTCTCCAAAGTGTGATATCATTCTTACGTTAGTATGTGTTCGAGGTGCTGAAATCAAGCAAGTGCCAGCATGAGCAGGGGTAGGGAGTGAGTCTAGTTGTTTGTTACACAACACTGAGTTAACGGTGCAGAACTGTATGTACAGTAATAGCAGACCATTGGCACAAATACAGAACTGGTGAAATAAACACACTTTTCTAATCACAAATTACGTATGAGTGTGTTTAATTTAAAGGAGGAAACCAGTTCATACAGTCCCAAACTAATAATACCATCACAACACCGAGGCCTCTGGGGATCCCATGAATGTAAACTTTGGAGAGGAGGAGAAGACAGGCAGAAGTATCAGACATCAGAAAGAAAAGAGGTTGTCTGTGCTTGTTACCCACATGTGTGTGTTTGTGTGTTCATTGCTTCAGAACAGCACATTCTAGCTTTTGCCTTCGCACTTTACACTTGCTGAATGTTTCTGCATGTCAGACTCTTCTCCCCAGGCTCTTTGTTGCTTTTATAGCCCAGGCGGTCTTATCTAACCAGGTCTCCCGAGGAACCCAAAGACAGAAAGAAAAAGAGAGGGAGTAGAGAAGAGAAGCTGCAAACTGTAAAGAACATGCTGGGGAAGAGGAAGAACTCAAATTCATATCAACAGGGCTCCTCTGCTCTACAAAAACATCCATCCAAGCTAATGAGTCACATAGTCTGCTCTAAAAATGTTATTTTTTTCTTTGAAAAAAAAACAACCAAGTCAGTGAAGTGCAGGATTCAACAACATATTTGTGCCCGTTTGTTCCTTTTATAACAAGAACCCGCTCGTTGGGAAAATGAGCCAAGTTTGTTGGACTTTTAAAGAGGGGAACTCTAGGATTTTTCACTTTAAAGAGTTCATTGTGGTGTTTATGTGAACTCGGTCAAAACTGATTCGTCAGCTCTGGGCCAACTTTGCACCTGTCTGGCAGCCAATCACAGCAGTGGCTCATTAAAAAAGCTTCTTATGAAAATTTGTGGTCACACAGGTGAGACTGGAGCCCTGGAGCGCTCCTCGAGTTGTTGAGACAGGCTGTATTAAGATGCTTAAATATATGTGAAGATAGTGTTAGTTTTCTGTGAAAGCATCAAGTCTAAATTCATTTAACGTGACCCCTTAAAATGATCTACATTAAAAGATATGGTTATAACAAGTTTATTCATGTCTATTTAAACCAGTTTTTTGTCCATATATCATGATATAGATGAGTAAAAAGTGCAAATGTTTCAAAACTGGTCTGGTAGACTCCCTCAGTCAGCAGCTGGGAAACTGTTTGCAATGGTTTAAATGTAATCCTTGGGGCAACTACATCTATCAAAGTATATCCCAAAAAGTGCTCGTTTTTCTGTGTTATTGTAAGTGTCTGAAAGCTTAATGGAATGGATTCCTACATAGATAGGCCTTTCTCTGACAGAGTACAGTCCTTTCAGTCTAACCGGAAACAGACTTTACAACACGCTCTTGAAAGCCGCCGGCCTCCTTTGGCAAAAACAGCCATTGTTCCAGGTTAGCACCGCTTTGATTGATTAGTTGGTGTTGGAGATTTAATGAGTTAGCTCAGATCAAATCTAAGCCTTTACAACACCAAAGGCTTCATTGAGACATACTGTCTTTCATTGTGACACCTTACATAAATGATTCTGGGCATGAAGAGCCAGACCATCCAAAATTATCTGGTCTCGCTATTAACTCACTAATCAGAAACATGCAAGCAAAAATAGGACATAACCCTTTATAATGGATGAAACTCCATCATACTATTATGTTATTTGTTTTTTTTTCATTTTTTTATGTCAGTTAAGTTCAGAAGAAGCAGTAACATATATCCCAGCTCTCATTAAACTAAAATGCTATTAGCTTGTATATTTTGATGCACACTGGTTTTACTTTTTTAGTCGAGTGTCAAGATGTGGGAGGAGTGAGATCAGGTTTTGCCTGATTTATTCTGTATCATAATTAGATTGTGAAGGAGGGCGAGAGAGTTGTTGAGACCAAAAATCATTGTAGAAACTAATCAGACAGTTATTACATACAGACACCTCTAAATATCTATATACATCCTCTCCTCCTCACCCTGAGATGCACAGTTATGTTAATTCCAAATTACTGTACCACAGTGTTGCCTCAGCATCACATTACTGGAGCGTGATGTTCTCTGCTCCAGGGCCAAACTCTCAGACTCCTTTTCTGTGTGTGTGTGTGTGTGTGTGTGTGTGTGTGTTTGTGTGTGTGTGTGTGCGTGCGTGCGTGTGTGTGTGTGCGTGTGCGTGTGCGTATGTGTGTCTTTTCTCCCAATCTGTTTGCAAACTGCTGAGTACAAGCCAGGAAGAGAGTTCACACTGGATTAGGTCTGAGTTGGCTAAACACCAGATAGCAGAGATAACAGTGGTTGTGTGTGTGTGTGTGTGTGTGTGTGTGTGTGTGTGTGTGTGTGTGTGTGTGTGTGTGTGTGTGTCTGTGTGTGTGTGTGTGTGTGAAGACGAGGGAGCAGCTGATATCAGCAGGAATAGGGGAAAACACTGATAAGACTTTTTTTAGATCTGCAGTTCTAATGGTTATGACGGTTAGATGCTAACGAACAGGGCTGTTTATTGACCTTTATTGTGAAATCTTGTTTATAGAAAGCAAAGAAGAGGGAACAGACGGATAAGAAAGAAGGACGGGATAAAACAGTTGGTGTGAAAAAAGAAATGAGGGCAAACACTGGCAGAACACTATCGTTCTGAACTTTGCATTCAGATAAAGAATTGCTGGTCATGTCTCACATGCAAAGTTTGGTAAAGGTTGGTCCATGGACATTAGATCAAGTTTCTGTGCTTATTAAAAGAATAAATAAATAAATAAATAAATAAATAAATAAATAAATAAATATTGTGTTGCTATAGCAACACATTTGCGATGCAGAAGCTTTTGATGCCTTTTCACCCTCAACAGTCCAAGTTCGAATTTGATTGAGTTAATACGACGGACTGTCTAGGAGTTTCATAAAGTACAGCATAAGGAAATTTTAAAAAGTTGTCAGCCACACCTCCAGGAGTTCTTTTTGCATCGAAGTCTGATACACATATTCGATGACTTCATACATTTGTGTTTACCTTGCCACCATGTAATTTCTGTTTAGAGTTGGTAGTAAACCATTACGCTAGGCCCAATCCAGAAGAAAATAAATTTTTTCCCATCGGACCAGTGTTCCACATTTCTGCTAGTATTAAATGTCTACACATAGGTAGTTGATAATTGACAATTGATAGTTGACGATTACTAATCACTGTACTGGCGATTAGTTGCTATTGCCAAAAATAGAGTAAAGGCCAATAGGTAAAGGTGGCTGTGAATAATGTATGTATATTAAAAAATATGAACAAACATACAAACTAGGGTGGCAGCAGCTAAGTCCACTAAGTCTTTGGCTGGGGAGCAGAGGGTAGCCAGTTCAAGACCCATGTCAGGCAAAACAAATTTTTTTGGAAAGTGAACTTCCAGTGGAGAGGTGCCAGTTCACCCCCTGAGCACCACCAAGGTATTCTTGAGCACTGCCGGGGGGCCCCTTTATAAGTTCCTCATTGGAGCGCACCATGATGGCGCTTCCCACCCTCTGTGTGTTTGTGTTTGTGTGTGTGCATGTGAGTGTGCATGTCACTGGCCTGTACACATATATACTATGCATAGGATAAAGAACTTAAACTAACAGTAGAGTGGACAAATAAGACAAATAATTTCCCTAATCAATTCATCTTAAAAAAGGTGAAAAAACAGAATGAAAAAACATGCAAAGATGCCACACTCTCCTCTCACCCCTTTCCCAGCATGCACCAATAAAGAAAGAAAGGAAAAGAAAAAGACTCAGATTATTTCTTTCTTTCTTCCTCCCACTGGCTGGAGAGAAATCCAGTGGGAGGAAGCCATCATCTTCACTTTGCCTCCCTGTCTTTTCACTCTTTCACCTTTCCTCCATCTTTTCTCCCCAGAATTAAACCCATCAAAATGACTCTTTATCTCCTCTTTTCGTAGGAGGGAAGGTGAATCTATAAAGACTCTTCCTGTTCCAGAGTTGATCGATTGATGTTGAAGTGTTTAACTCACAAAGGGCTGCATAAACGGCTCAGCAGCCCATGGTTTATGCAGAACACCATGCAAATCTGTAACAGGACTCCATTGATGTTGCTTGTTTTACCTGATGCATAAAACGCTAATCCCCTTGATGTGCACCAAACGGAGAGGAGGTGAAATGTGCAGGGGCGAGAGGGGTGGACCTCCTGTCTGTCACCTCCACATTGAATGCAAAGCTGTTCTGCTTCACCTTAGAGTCACGATGTATGAACCAAAAAGAGCAATGCCAAGAAAAGTAAAACCTTCAGCACTGAATCACAAAATATACAGTATATCCTCAGTAAAGCTTATAGAGCTGATGAATATCTTTTTGGACATTTATGGATTATGGTAAAGAATTTATGACACTAAAACTCAAAAATATGAGCCTCACTAAAAATGATTAGCTGCCTCTTCGCTTATCTAAAGCTGGGCATTATCTGCAGATTAAGGTTTCTTTATTAGGAAATCTGTTGCTGTTCTTCGTGTCATTTTCAAGGAACCGATTTTGGAACTTAGGCAGTATACCTAGTTTTCAGGAAGAGGTTTTGAGCATTACTGTTGTGTCACTCACAAGTTACACATAACCAAAAATCATTCTTTAGCAAGGTTTCAGAACTAAGTATCACATCCACACACATTAAATTGTGGGTGTTTTGTTTTTTGTGCATATGCAGTGTCTTTTTGTGGTTGTCTTAAGCAGTTGGAGAAAAACATATCATCTTCTTCTGTTGCTCTGCTGCCTCTCAGCAAGAAGGTTCTGGGTCTGATTCCTTTCTGTGTGGACTTTAAATGTTCTCCTTGTGTTTGCATGGGTTCTCTCCAGGTTCTTAGGCTTCTTTTCATCTACAAAAAATATGCGGCTTAGGTGAATTGTTCACTCCAAATTGTCTCTATGTGTCAGTGCATGCATGAGTTGTTGTTTGTCTATGTGCGGCCCTGCAGTGTCTCCAGGGTGTACCCCGCCTCTCACCCTTAACAAGGTGGAATGGACTCCAGTAGACCAGTGACCCACAAGAAAATAGATGGATCTTCTTCAAAACCAATTGTTCCAGAACTTCTTTCTACATTTTCCACATTTTTAAAGTGACAAAGCTTTGTAACACAAATCAAAATAGAATTTATGTATAGATTTATTTGCAGTGGTCTTATCTCTAGATAAGTCTTGTGTATGATTTCAAGCCAGGTCCTTCCTTTTTGTTAGTTTATGTGACCACCAAGCTTGCACATTATTTTTTATTAATAAAAAAATCAATGATGAACACCTATAGATATGGATCCCAGCTTGTTCTGATCAAGGCACCAACTGTTTGCCACCAACTTCACTCTGTATTTGGCAGAACTTCTTGTATGGTGGTGCAATGAAAACCTCACTTATGTGGTCAAAATTTGTATTGCAGATCATCAGTGATAACCAAATGATTTTGGGACCCAACTACAATCTCCTGCCACTCCATCTTTGGAAACCACTGTTCTAAACAACTGCAAATGGTGCTGTGTGTTTTATGCAGTATTATTCTAAGGTAAAAATAATGAGCAATAAAGCATTTAAACAATAGTTTAATCTTTCTTGATGAAGATTATAAATATGACACAAAAAGACTCCTATCATTCCATTTTAGATGACAAGAACAAGCCTTATTATTGTTGTTATTATAATTATTGTTATCATTATTATTATTAGTAGTAGTAGTACTTTTCCCTTCTTATAGAAAATGCAGTGTATGTTAGATATCTGAAAAGATACAGAGATTTTAATTTCTATCACAACGGAGCCAATTTTCTATGAGTGGGACCCCCACTGGTCACGCCAACGAAAATGTGCATACGTTCAGGTGGAGACTTCGAGAATAAGCACACACACAATTAAGTCTGGTGAATAACACTGTATTAAAACAACTTTCAGTTTTGGCACCTTCAAGTAATGCAGATAAAAACAAAAAGTAATATCTTACCGGCAACAGGAAGCAAGAGACGGAAATGCAGCATTTGTCATTTGTTCAAAAGGCTTAAAAATAGCTGTTTTTATGTTCAGTAATAAAAAGAAAGGGTGTGAAAAAGACATTGTGTGATGTTTTTATCCCCCCAGAGAATTCCCAGGGAGGAGGTCAGGCTGGATATTGGTTTCTTTTATTCATATTTCCCAGTCTCTCAGAAATTTGAGTTTCTCGAATTCTGTAGTGTCTTAAAATGGGAGGAGATCAATAAGTATCCCTCAGGTGAAACAGTATTTTGGTTTTAATTGTGTTTAATGTGCTTGTGTTTTTATGCATGATGTCGATTGGAAACTTAGTTTTAAATCTTTAAAACCAATAGCACCATTGGCTTCCAAAGGTAGCTGAAATTGCACTTTAAGTGTTTGTCACCTTCAGAGACACACATGCACACGCACACACTTCATATGTAACAGGGGTAAAAGAGAACGCCTGCGCCTGCACCAAATCCCTAAAAGCTGTCATTGACTTCAAACACTGTGAATTTTTCACAGTAGAGTGCTTCTGCAGAGTGACAGAACTGTCTGTCTTTACTTTTCTATAGGATCCTTTTGATACAGCCTTTGCAGTCCAGACCCTGAGCTCTGTAACACAAACCAAGATACTTTCAATTCATCTGAAATATGCTGGGAATCCAGAATTGTACTTTAAGTAAGAAAACAAGACATTCCCTCTTTTAATAGGCAGCTGACAGTAATGTAATTATATCAACACCTACTCAGTACAGAATTCCTTAACAAGTGAAAACATATTTGTGAATACTGAATATTCAAATGGCAGAAAGGCATATCAAGACATATCAAACTACAGAATGATCATTTACCAATTTAAACACTGAATTATTTTTCATGTGGCATGTGTAATTTATGAGTGGTGTGGGATTGCATGTATCTATCAGTGTCAGGGTGACGTGTGTGGGGTGATAATCTATTCTGTGACCCAAATTTATGTGTTGAAAGGCTACAAAACCGCACTCCAGCCCTCCCTTCCGATTTCACAGCTCATCACTGTCAGTGCAAAATGCTGTGTGTGTGAGGGAGAGAGAGAGCATGATAAAAGGAATGTGTTATCCATCTTATCCAGAGGAGATGTTTTGAAAGGAACTCAGTTATTAATAAATGCATGAGAGCCAACAGAAAGACGTACATTCTGCAGCTTTGCAAAAATAAAAAGAGAGGCAAAGAAAAAAACATCACTCCTTGTTAGCATTCTCTAATTCTCCCAGACGCTGCCTGCGCTAGGAGCTACGTCCTCAATGAGAGACAAATTATCTCTGGTCAGCTTTCCTATCTATTATTCACAGCTCTGTGAGAAACACTGGTGGCGAGATCAACAGCAGTCACTTACAATATATCCCGGAGCAACACCATCCTATTCATGTGCAAAAAAAACCCTTAAAAACCACTGCTAGAGATAGAGGAGAGGCTGCAAAGTTGGCAAAACCTTGTGGAAGAATGAAGCTCTCCTTTTCACTGCTAGCATAGATTTAACGGAATCTAGATTAACCCCCCCCCCCCCCAAAAAAATAAAATAAAAGAAATAATGCATTTTATGTATTATGCAAAAGCAGGTAATGTATGTCAGTTGCATACTTGAGAAGTTCAATAAAAGGGAATCTTGTTTGTCCTTTGGGGAAATATTGTCAGGGTTTCTGTTTATTCTAATCTGAAGCTGACTTTACAGACAACAAACAACCCCTCTGTCTTATTGCTTTATTGAAATCTCTCGACCTGCAGGACACACGAAGATACGCACGCCACACAAGCATGCAGGAACATCCGTAGGTGGATGATTCACCTCTGAAATGTTAATAAATTCAAGGGGAAATTGCTTCGTGTTTATCTGTAATATGACAAAACACCTTGACTTTGATCCCTGGCACATGTTATAAGCTCACAGACACACAAATGCCATTTCATATGCTATAATTCCCCATTGTGTACATGCTTATTAGATGATATATGAATGTAATATGTGCCATGCATGTGGACAATGAAATATGTGACTTGATGCTGACAAACTCATATTTTTGTCATATAGAATGTTAGATCATAAACTACTGGCCATCTTCTAAAGATGCAATCAGTCATGTATCAATAAATAATGTACTGTGTTCCTGTTTGATTTTCTGCCGATAAAAATGTGAATAAAGTCACCGTCTGAAGAAAAAACATCCACAGCTGCTGCTTTATGTGAAGTGTCTTTTATATGGGCTTTTTCAAGCTGCATTTCTAAATCTGTTTCTGTGGAAATGCATTTGGCTTTGAGTGCTGTAATAGCAGACAGAATATTTAACAAGCCAAATAACCTTGCTTTTTTTTTCTTTGCTTTTTAGGTACTCGGCGGCTGTCTGTTGCTATGCAACTGCATCCTCCAAATTGTGAGGTTCAGGGCCACATTCCCCTCCTTTTCCACCCCCTTTCCAAAAAAAAAAAAAAATGCAGATGGAAAGGTACATTGTACATGAACTGAGGCGTGCACGGCGCAGCACCACCCTTATTTGAATAAATCCAGATACTGTATTTCAATATTTCACCTCTACTCACAAATTAAAAATTTCAAGAGCTCGCTGTAGTCTCTACCAGCTCACCTTTGTTCAGTGCAGATCGTGTTTATTCTACATTTATTCACTGGAGCTGTTCAAGCCCCCTTCCCACCCCCACCCCCACCACTACCACCCCCTTTCTGATGTGTTCTTTTCGTCAAAAATCAGTCTCCCTCACTGGGCTCAGCTTTGTGCCCTTACACACACACACACACACACACACACACACACACACACACACACACACACACACACACACACACACACACACACATACACACACACAGCACACACACACACACACGCACACACATGCACACACACGCACACACACGCACGCACACACTTACATACACCCGTATTTTTTTTACCCGTGCACATACTGTATGTCTGTGAGGCAGACTGTCTCTGTAATTGGGTTATTCTTTTCCTTGCCAGTGTGATGCACTGAGACACACACGTACATTGCAAACTCACAAGTTTGATATGTGGAGACATTTTCGTACAGATTGTTGCTGAGGTAGGAGAAAGTGCACCCATGCATGTGTTTTACTTAGGCCCATAAGGGAATGTAAGCCCTCTGCTGCAGTTGGATACACAACTTGATAGAGTTAAGAATAAAAAAAATCAACAAAGACATGTAGTGTAGAAGTCCTCTGATCAATGCACAGCCTGTTCCTTCGCCTGAGTGTATTCATCTCTGATCATGCGGGGGAAATTTGAAACCTATCCAAACAAATGAACCCAATGCATCTGACAGCATACGTTGATCATGTACTGTATATGCGTTTTCTCCAGAGTCAGCGAAGACAAATACGTATGGACAGATGCACATGGGAATACAGTGGTGATGAAAGGGCACATTTTCACAGGGTATAGTGAAGAGGGCACTCACATGCAACCCCTACCCCCATCTGCGTTGCCATGCTCCAATGCCGCCCCTCTCCATGTCACGCTCCCACAAACCTGTATCTCAGTGAGGTGACCCTACTTTAATGTGTGTTGAAAAGGTCACTCCGGTCCTGTCCACTGATTCAGAAAGGCCCTTCCAGGCCTGTATGTGTGGCTGCGCTTCAGTGTAATACCTCCAGACACAGGGGACATTCAATGTTTACACCAATGACACCCCTCTCTCTCACGCACACACATACAAGTGAAGGAAAACAACACAAAACACAAAATCAAAGGCAATAGCACGCCTGAGTGGGTGTCAAATGTAACTGCTCAGGGGATTTGAAACTGTTTGAAATCATCCTGATCCAGTAAACTGTGCCGTGTGATGGGTGATCTTCTACATTTTTGTTTACGGTTAATGAGGTAAAAGACGGAGGAAATAGGGCAACTACAATGGAGCCAAAATGTTACTCAAAGGTGCCAACAAAGAGCACACATTATAGTGAGAAAAAAAGAAGATGAAATGAAAGAAAAAAATCCCTGTAAGCCTTTGACGCATGGCATCATATGAGGAAGTCAAAACCATGAGATTTGCATGATCTTCACACAACTGAAACCCTTTGGAAAACTGTTTTGAATTCCAATCACTGGGGCATCTCAATCCTGTTTTGAGAAAGTGATGCAGGCACCTATAGACTTTACAGAGACTTATATGGATTTACTTTTCACCGGCGCATCAAGATCTATAATTGTATTTGATGCTGTAAGATCTCGGAAATCCCGCTTTGATTTAACCCTGTCCTGTGTTTCAGCTATAGAGTGCACATGCCAGGGTCCACGTCCTGTGGCTTTGGTAGTAGCTGCACTGTGAACTGAGAGCATTAGTATGTATTAGTTGGCAGATGGGCTTCAGTGCTCCCCTGGTGCTCCCCGTAATGATGAGCCATGTTTCTGTTTATCTGACAGGACACACTCAACTCTCCCTTCATGTTCTTTTGTCTCAATAACCCATTCCTCTTCTCTCTCTGTCTCTAGCTTTCTTCCCCTACACTGGAAGATTCATTCTATCACCATGCCGCACACAGTGCCTTTCTTTCAGCCTGTCCCTCTGGTAAGCAATGTCCCACTGGACTTGGTCTCCATCTTTCCCTTCAAACGCAATCACATATACACCTGTACAACTGTCAGACGCAGCTTTGGTCGCATGACAGCTTTACAGTGCGCTGAATGGAAGCCAAGACTTCACTAACAGTCCAGTGCGTTGCGTTAATTATCACCCTTCCTTGATGCGCCACGCCAATTTCTGTCCCCTAAGGTAAGTCGCAACGTCTTCCCAGTTGTGTAATACAGACAGTTGATTTGCAGCACAAAATAGAGTGAGGAGAACACTCATGACTAGTGAATACTATTGTCAACTAAGGCCTGAATCTACTGTAGACGGATTTAAGAGTGTGTGGACAAATATAAGTCTCAGTATAGGCTCCTCATGGGTAAAAATATTCATAAAGTTAAATCGTCATAGTGACGCACTTGACGTGAAATTATACTTATAAATGGAACTAATGCATGAATCAATTAATCAGGCATGTTTCAGAGAACTATGAACCCAGACAGTCTGTTATATTATTATGTAAAATTATGCTAGGAAATGTTATCTGCTCATATCACCACTGTGGGTGGTATTACCTTAGTCTCCACAATGATTTGAGAAATCTGGGAGTCATATTCAATCAGAATATGACTATTTCAAAGTCATATGTTTTCTTTTTACCCATATGAGATTGCAAAAATCAGACACAGCACTTTGAAAAAAAAATTGGTCTTTGCACATAGGAATTGCAACTCCCTATCATAAGGCTTTCGAAATACTTCTCTGAAGACTCTTCGGTGAATCTGAATGTTTTCCAAGTGCACTGATCAGAAATAGCATAAAAAAATTTCATCTATTAGGTTCTCTGTCCTGGCTCCCTATGAATCTGGAATAAATGTAAAAACCTTTGTCTTCACACAAAGACTTAATGGTCAGATTTCAGCATATCTTTCAGAGTTCATCATCCTCAAATACCCAACTAGAATAATACACTCACAGTAAAAAGTTTGACTTGTGGGCCCTAGAGTATGTAAAAGTAGATTGGAAGCCAGAACCTTTGGTTATCAGGTGCCTCCTGTGTGACTACCTCCTGGTCTCAGTCTGCAAGTCAGACAAAATCTACACGTAAGAACAAGCTTAAAAGCATGTTTTTTATTAAACTTTGGACTAGCCTTGGCTAGTCTCTAGTCATTCTGCTCTAGGCAGAGATAAAACCAAAAACTGGATCAGGAGAAAGCTTGGAATGGTGGAACAGCAGGTGCTCAGGTGGTTGCAGTCAGTGACCAAAAATAATAATAATAATATAATAATAAGGTAGATGCCTCTAAATCATGGGACATGGGAGCATTTTTTAAAAAAATGAAGATTAACGAAGAACTAATTTTAACACAGATTTTTTTTTGAAGTGAAGCAAAACTCTGTTTAAAGCGCTAAACACATTATGAAGGGTGATATAGAGAATAGCTGATAAAAAGAACAAATTCTGCCTTCCATCCTTTTTAACTTCAAGTCTGTGTAATCGCTACATCTTAAAACAGATTAGATCGTTGGGTCAATTCATAGATATATATCTGCTCAAATTTATATCTCACATTTCCTTTCAGCCCCATGCCTAATATGGAAAGAATGTGAGTTTAGTGTGTAGATGCTAGCTATTGTGCCATAATTGTACACACTTCTCACCTCGTGAAAATAGTTCTCAAACATCTAGTTGAGATGTGCACCTCTTCACACATTTTCTCACCCGTCACCCTATTGACCCCATGAGCAAACTACTCCTCGGGTTTACCATTCTTCCCCCGCTCTGAGCAATGGGTAAACACCCAGGCTTTGAGTGATTATCCAGAGAATAGCCTGACATGCTTCCCCGGGCTACGCTTGAGACGAGGCATAGAGCCGTTGAACCCGTATCCTACACCTTCTCTTCGTAACACACACACGCCACCCTCAGGGCTTTTACTTTCAACCACCAGTTCTGCTTAGAGGAGCCACAAAGTGGCCTGGTAACAAGTGTGTAACACACTACAATCCCAGGCAACTAGGCAGGCGATTGTAGACAGTTGGGAATACAGAGACAGCTGATTATGACAGGAGAAGTAAATTAGCATCGTACTGGTACAGATGGTGGATGTAGCTGGGGGTTGAAACATATGGACATGCAAACTTGCAAGGATTGGCCATCAATTCAAACACAATCTGTGCTGTGCTTCCAGCTCCTACACAAGGGCTTACACACAAATGTCCACACAAACATGCATTAAAACACACACATACTCAGTCACCGTCTGTCACTTCAGTTATGAGTGCCTTAGGCCATGAGAAATGTTGGGTGGACAGATGATGCAATAATGTCATATAATGGATATGAGTAATAAATGTGGGCCATATAGGCTGATATCTCAATTTCTACTGTGTGAAACACATTACAAGAGAGTATTAGTAGTTTTGTGAGTGGAATTACATATGATATATATGTGACAGTAATCTTGAACAATCTGAGGAATGAAATGGAAGTACTGTGATTTGCCTTAGGGATTTTGAGACTTGTTCTTTTTATAATAATTGAGATTTTCCCTTCTCCTCTTTCTACCCTTTTTTCAGTCTTCTTCCTCAACTCTTCTCTTTTTACAGAGTGTAACTGAGTGGAAGGGATTGTAATCTATGGATGTCGACATGATTGACACAAACGCATTTAATCCAACCCAATGCAATATCATTTCTTACGCTCACACACACACAGACACCATTAAACACAAAGGACCTATATATGTCACAGCGATTGACTGCTCGCGCTACACCTTCAACATATACAGAGGGAAAAAAGCGTGGTGGAATCTAAAGTGAGGCAGTCGTTGTGGGGGGTGTTTGGCATCCATACGTGGTGCGGTAAAACGGCAGTATAGGCTGTGCATAGACGTTTAGGTTCACAGCAGCTTCAGCCCCAGACGATGTTTCAGCCTTAGGCCAAGAAGATGGGGTGGCGCCCAGGCCTAGTGGCCCTCAACATCACTTCACACACTCCCACATGAATGTGGAAGAGATCTGACATTTCTTAAAGCGCTTCAGGTATCTGAGTACTCAGACTGCACTAACAGCCATGACATGTACATGACAAGAAGTAGGTGTTGGCTGATTGATGAAAGAATAGGAACAGGGCATGTGGGAGAAGATAAAACCAGAAAAACTGGTTTATTTAGCTTTTATTTGCATGAAAATGTTATATGCCAAAGTACTCACTTAAAACCACATGACCTAAATTTATACATCAAAGCATAAGGAAATAAACCTAATCACGAGTAGTATTAATATCTGTTGGATGACGGTAAGTCGAGGTTTATTCATATGATGACGACTTCTGGCTAATTCTTTAAATCAAACTTTTGGTTCATTTAATCACAGACAACAATTTTTTTTTTAATATTTCAAGGTATTTTGATATGGGGTGTTAAGAAATATACCTTGAAAGTGGGGTGACATAAAGAAAATATGTTATCCTAAATTTTAATCTCACATCCCTTGTTGTACTGTGTCTTAAATCAATATAAATCAAAATATAAGCACAGAATTCTCTATTTATTTGATTTTTATGAAATCATAATGCAAAAATGTATCTTCGGTAAAAAACAACAAAAACTAGAATAAGAATAAGAAGAGTCATTTAAGATTATGCAAAGCAATTTGAATCAATAGTAATATTATCTCAATCAACCTTTCTACCTTTAGTAGCATAGCAACACCCCAGGATGCTTCTGAGGCTGATCTTCTATTAATTAGTGCACAACCACACTCACTGTATACCATTATTCATTGTTTTGGATAGAGCTGGATTCTATTTTATGGAGATAGTAGATTCCTACTGATTCCATCAGACCAGTCATCCCTGATGGAAAATGATCTAATGGACTCAGGACAAGGCCTTTGAAATGAAGTGAGGCCTATTTTATGCCAGGAAATCCAGGGTGGATGGGTGGATAATGCCATTTCCTTAACGGTAGACAGCTGGGATGTCACTTTAACTGCAGTAAGACAGTTAGGCTAACTCAGTGAGGCAAACAGCAATGTTAACCCTAAGGTTCTGGGAGGAAACCCCAATAAAAACATCTTTCTACTCTATTCCCTGCTGTTAAACTGGTCTTTGTCCGTTGTTGGTCAGTGATCGAAATGATGTCTGATCTGTCCGGTGGGTGGTCCCGGTCTAGCTACCACCTAATGGTATTAACTATAATAAACATCAATCAATAACATGTTTCCATATTTGAGAGTTGTTTCCAGAAACATGAGTATGCAACAGCAATGTCTTTTGTTCCACGTCGTCTTTAATGGGGTGAGTGTGATTTAAAAGTAACTCTTCATTCACTACCAAAACACTTCCTGACCGATTCCACACCTCTTCAGTGTGGAATTTCTGGGTTTACTTCATAAAAATTTGCAGTTTTTATTATTTTTTCAAAGAATTGGGGATGCAACAGCACATGACCACTCGGCCTGTTATATAACCACCTCCATCACATTTTGTCAATACACTCTTGTCTTAATTGAGATGATCCTTTACAATCAAGCACATTAAACATTGTTTGATGGCTCTTTAATAAGAAAGAAGCTTGGAATTGAAACGTCTGTCAGACATAAAGTCTAATAAAATACCAGATAAAACCTTTCTTACAAAACTCAGTATGACATTGAAAAACAAGTTGTGGAAGCTTAAAATTTTTTTAGTTCACAAAACCAATGACTTAATGTAATATCAAACACTTCACATCTTTAAAAAATCCTATTTCCTTGTACTTTTCTTCCAAAAGATGAAATCAACATTATCCCAACCCAATGACAACCCAATATAATTAAATTGGCGCTCACCATATTGCACGAAGACTTTTCTTCTAGGTTAAATTACAGCATGTGAGAGCTTTCATTGAGCCTGTTCAATAGAACCTATTGATGAGAAATTACACAGGAAGAATCAAAAGCCACCACATTACCTATAAAATCTCAAGTACATCAAGGACAGCAATAGATAAAGAAAGGTCAAAAAAGATAAATTTAAAAGCTACAACAATCCAAACATTCCTCATTCCATATCACTTCTAACAGGGACAAATTACTAAAGCCGAATCTTATTGGAAATGCAGTGGCCACCGCTGCACCTACATATATGTACACTGCACCGAATATATTAAAGTTTAATAAGCATGCATTACCAGTTTGAAATGCATCCAGAGATCAAACAGACCCACACGTGTACACAGGTGCACAAATTTGGCAGAATACCCCGACCATGTGGGAGAAATATAAATAAAGAGATTGAGAAATCAAGGAATAAACAAGGCTCTACACTCCTTTCTCTCACAATCCATTTCCCCATTACGAAAGGGGACACAGGCTCCAAATGATCTCCTTCCATCTTTCCACTGGCTCAGAATAAATGTAGACACCAGCAACAATACTCATTTACCTTCCATCCCTCTCATACAAACAAAGATGCAGTCCATCGTTGACCTCCCACACAAATTTAGAACTCTCTCAGCTACCAAGGAAAATGAAAGATAACTCGCTCAAGCCCAGTGGACAGTTCCCAATTTCATTTCAGACAGAAGCTGATATCGCATACACATCAAGCTTGTTTATGAAAGCAAATCCTCAGAAAAATGCTGAAATGGAGAGAAAGTACTGGAGTAAACAGGAAAATGTATCAGTGAGAGAAAGGAGAACTATGGCCTGGCAGCACTCACCCCTAAAGATTATGGCTTGACATTTGGATTCAGAGCCAGGAAAATGTCAGATGGGTTATGACAGGAATGGTGATAGGCAGATTATAACTGAACTCTGAACTAAAAGTTCTGAAAGGTCACAGCTCACTCAGCCATCTGTGAGCTGATGTGCGTTCAGATCACAGAAACAATGAGCCAAACAAGGAGACAGGGGAAAGTTTGCCAACATCAACAATTCAGAACTCATTTTTTCCCAAGTGAGGATGTATTCACATTGTAGTTTGTGAACCACAGCCCCATGATATTGGTCCTACAACTGCATACAGCTATTTCAATTTGTAGTGATGAAAATGTCAGATTTATGAACAAACTCATTAAAATTCATTAAGTTTAAAAAAATGGGTCCTTGATTTAAGAAATGGCATGTTCTGCTGCTGGGATATGTCACCATCGCTAGCTAATTACAACTGGGGAAACTTTAGCATTATGTCTGTAACATTGTTGGTGACATTTTTCTTATTTTAAAATCATATTTACAATTTTAACAGTAGGTGTAATTAGAAGCTTTCTGATCTAGACTTAATCACAACATCCTTCCACTGAGTTTTGTGGACACAGACAAAAAAAAAAGTCTTTGGTGGATGTTTAAGGTGTAATAAGTATGAAAGTACCTCTGACATTAGTTTACATTATGGTAGTGATAATCTTACAAATGTATATACTATACTACAGATATTACAGCCTATACAGCCTTGGAAGAAAATCTGGTTTGGGGATAGGCCTAGACTTTGCTAGTCAGAGATTTTAATATTTGTATCTTATGCCGCAGAATTTGAAGACACTGTTTAGTATTTTCTAAAAGACAACAATAAGTGCACACCCCATGCTTCAGTCTCAGCTGTGAAGCAATAATTTTGACCTGACTATTTGAGAGAGGGCTTCACCATACGGCCATGTGATTCCCACTAAATGCCATAAAAGCAACCCTTTAACCACTTTAGGTTTAGCAGAGTTCAATTTACATGCCTTTACTCCCTCAGCACTATGATACTAACCAGATTACTGTCTGTCATTACGTCAGCCTCCACCAATCGATATGAACCATTACTGCTAATCACTTTTTAATTAGTGATATATTCGAGGTCTCCTGTTTGTCCCGCGCATTCCTGTGTGTGTTTGCTCACAATTTGCGTGGCATCCACCTACAGTGAACACTTCCAAATGCAAAGCAGTATAACACACTATATCAGATTATACTTTAAAGAGATCTGACGTGCTACCTGTTTCACCTAGGGCAGTCCCTCATCTTCATCTATAAAGCAAATTAACAAAACCCACAGCTCTCTGTCATCCAGTTTAGAGACCCCCTTTCAAGTGGTGCTGGATTTCCCATCACAAGACACTAAAACAACAAGGATCAACTCAAAGCTCACTGAGAAGAAAGAGAGTGTGTTCGAGCTTCTCTTATTGCTCATATAGTGAGGCATTAGCAATGCCTTTTATAGACTATGAATGATCCTCAGTGCAGACTGAGAAGGGAGAAACCATTCGCCTTTGGCCATAAAGACGGTGTTCTTTGATTATTGATTCACTGTCTCTCTTCTTTACACATAAGGTGCAGTTTCGACCTGGAAGAACTTGCAAGCTAAAAAAAGAAGAGAGAAAATAGAAGAAAGGGAGCGAGTCCTTCGAGGGAAACACACATCAGGGGATTTAAATCCAAGCTGAATTGAAATTTAACAGTTTGGAAAAGTACAGGATGAAAAAGTAAGAGAAAAGGCAACAGATTTTGTTGATGCTGCTGTTGCTGAACTGCTGTAAAGATGTTTTTAAAAATGGACAGTATTCAATTTGTTCATGTAAATTGGCAAACTTTCTCATTCTGCTTCTGTAAAATTCATTCATCGCAACATGAATGTTGCAATTATTATTTTTATCAGTATGAAAACGGAGCATGCCACATCTTAATTTATTATGTCTTTGAAGAGGTGGTAATGGTGTATGGCTTTCTGATGCTATACATTTACATAATATGTTATGCCAGCGGGAAAAGATGTTTTCGTTTTTTATGTTAAGGCTAAAAATACTCAGGATGTTGCAATGCAACGGCAACACTGGCTGTTTTTGATTGCCAGTTTAATCTTCCCCTTAAATACAGATCTGGGATCAGTTTTCTCCTAAAAACAAACACCCTAAACCTTTGGGTGAGCTAGAACACAAAATCAAATGGATATCAGTGTTTGCGTGTGCATTCCCTTGAGATGTTTGTGGAGGAAGCAGTTGGGGAGAAGACTGAACCCCTCAAGAGCTTCAATTCCATTCAAGAAACACTTAAAAACAAGAAAGTGTTTGTAAATGCCTTGCTCTCTCAAAAATGTATTCAAAATATATTCCTATGAATGTAAGTTTTCATCTTGTTGACAAAATACAAAACATCTCCATGTACAAGCAGGTGAGCCGTGGCAAATCCACATTGTTATGAGAATAAAATAATTCTACAAAGACTAGGCCTGTCCATGCTCTCCAAAAAGAAGCCTAAATTAGATTTATTGAGCATATATTGTGTGTTCTTAGTGTGGCCTTGCTTGTGTTTATTTCCTCTGCTGATGGTTCTATTCACTGAGACTCAAGGTCAATGTCTTTATGCGCCTTGTTCGCAGGGGATTATTTGGTTTTTCTTTTTGACAGTGTGTGTTTGTGTGTGTATGCGCCCACGGAAGTGTGGGTGCGTGTGCATGTGTGTGGTCACTTGTTCATTAGCTTTCGTCTTTCTCCCTCTCTGACACAAACACAGTTACGGAGGTATCAACAGGGGCTAAATGTGAGTGGTGATCCAACCGTGTTGCTGAGCAGAACTGTCTCTAGTGTGTGCAGGTGTCTGTGCGTGTGTGTGTGCGTGCGTGCGTGCGTGCGTGTGTGCGTGTGTTTGCATGCGTGTGTGCGTGTGTACGGGAGGGGGTGTCAGTGCCAAACCTATTAGTATGTCTGAGCCTGCATCTCCAAATCTTGTTACTGTGAACTGATGCAACAGGAATGCAATACAAACTCTGCTCTCTCTCTCCCCCAGCCTTCCTCTAGCTCGCTCAGCCACTTACTTGCTACCTTCGCCTCTATTGCAGCTCCTGTTCCTTGCCCCCTGGACACACTCATTCTTTCTCAACAGTTCCAACTCCCTCAGTGAAAATCCCCTCTTCTCTTTCTCCTTTTTTTCTCTCAATCAAAATCACTGTCTCTGGGTGCTTTCTAATCTTTGTTAGCGGTTTCCCCCTCTTCTGCTTTCTATAACAACATGTTACTCTTTGAAATTCTGCTGTCTAGAGTTCTTCATCACCTTGCAAATGATCCTGTTAAACTAAAAATAGAGGCTGCTTCTGATAATTGGTGTCTAAAAATGCATTACATTTCCTATTGTGTTTCATTTGTTGGGGACACTTTCCATTCTTCTATGACCACTAAACGTTAACAAAAAAAGAAAAATCACAGAAAGATCATAGTAACCATCTACAAGACTCACTGGATTTTCCTACAAGGTGGTACATTGAAAGGAAGTAATGTCAATGCCCAAAGGATCGGTGTCAGAATTGGAAAATGCAAGTTTTATGAGAAAATACCAAGTTAAATTTGATTTCCCTCATCTTCATCCAGACCACAGAATGGCCAAGAATGTAAACATGATAGCTAAGTGGCAGGTAGCAGCTGTTACATCAAAGAAAAAATGGTCCTCAATATAAAAAGAAAAAATTGTGCTGCTGGAACATACACAGAGCAACTATCAAAAAATGTATAATATGCACCTCGACAAATATAGCCTCATCCTTCAAATGTAAATGTGTGCTTCTCTATGGATTGATTATGTACAATTAAAAGCATCAGTTCAAGGTGGATGAGTGCATTGATCCATAAACAGACTGGATGTCAAGTTACAAAGTCATGTTGGTGACATACCCGTCATCCCTGTGGGAAAACCAGTCAGTGTGAATCCTTCTATACCCACAATCTTCTTTGTCTGGAGAATCTCCCCACTGCAGGGATTTTTCTAATTCTCTGTATTCCCAACATGGATTTCTGCTGTTTCTTTAAAGCACAAGAATCCCCATGTGGGGAAGCGCCGCCTGACCCCCAACCTGCTATCACTACCCTGAGGATGCTGCTCTTTCCCAGGGGAGAGTGCGACTCATATGCAGTGGAGCTGGATAACTTATTGGAAGGTACAACGATGCATGGGCTGCGCTGGCTCTCCTGACGCCTGTGTGGTTTGAATTCACATGTATCTGTCCGCTGTGAAATGCATGTTGCCATTGCTTAGATGTGGTGTCTCTTTGTGATGAACTACTCCATCATGTTAACAGAGGCTGTTATTAAATATGTGTTGTTTTATGACGATGATGTGATTGACAGAGGGTGTAATACAACTTGCCTGGGGCTTTTTTTCCCCTCAGTTTCAGCCAGTGAATGTAAAAAGGGCTAAATAAAAGGTGGGCTGCTGAAAATATGTAGGGTTTCTCCTTACAACTCCCCTGGCACGACTGCAATGTTCTCAGATTTGAAAATTGAGCAGGAATCACACACAACAGCAGTGACTTGTGTCTTGTCTGGGGATTTGATGAAATAACCTGACTCCAGAAGTCATAAATCTGGCTGAAATTGGTCTTATATGCGACCAAATAAAGCATTCTCGTGCCAGCTCCTGTGCTTTAGAATATCTGCACAACCTTGGTTTAGAGAGGGCGGTGGAAAAAAGCAGCCAAACATGAAACATAACATGTATAATTTGGGATATGTATTATGCATATGTGAGCAAAAAAATTATGTCACATAGGAGCAGACAAGGCATGTAGGGACACTTACTAGCAGTAAACATAAAGTAACACACATACACACACACATAAATACAAATATACAATAAAAAAAGGCATGGAGTAAATTATTTACCTAACTTTACCCTTGAGAGAGTATAAAGTCATTTATATGAGGCCTCAACAAAACCCAGCACGCAATATCCAAACAAATCTTGCACACACTTGTCACTGTCATACCCCACTGCATATCACACGGCAGGAGTTATCGGCCTGTTACTGAGTTAACACAGTTCTGCTGGGCAATGCTCAGATGTGCTCTACGGAAAGCGAAACAGAAGCAGAAAGTGAGAATGAGTGCTGAGGAAAGATATTTCCTCCAAATTGTGAAATACTATTACACTGAGGCACGAAATTCCTCATTATGGAAAGCTTTTCCGCTTCAGTTTCGGCGTTGCGCATACAGATCTCCACCACTGCTTTGACTCTACTGTAATAAATATATGTCCATAAGCCTGTGTGTGTGTGTGTGTGTGTGTGTGTGTGTGTGTGTGTGTGTGTGTGTGTGTGTGTGTGTGTGTGTGTGTGTGTGTGTGTGTGTGTGTGTGTGTGTGTGTGTGTGTGCATGTGTGTGTGTGTGTGTGTGCCTGTGTGCATGTGTGAGCAGCCATGCCTGTCTTCAAATTTTCACCTATGATGGCTTTTCAATGCGAAGATCCCCCGGCTGTCTCTTCCCCAGCGCATGTCGCGCTCTGCTCAGACCCAACTTTCTCTTTCATTCTTTTTTCCCTTTACTCCTCTTTTCCGCCTCCTTTCACCCTACGTCTGCCTTCCTTTCATGCCTCAAACCTTTCATCCTCTCCCACAACCCATCCCCATCCCCTTCCATCACCACTAACCCTCCACAACCACCATCCCACTCTCTTTACATCTCCCCAAAACCGGTTGTACCCCCACTCTATTAAAGCTTAACAAGAAATGGGTGTGTCTCCCCTCCTCCTCTCGCCTCCTCTTTCTACCCTCCAAACTCTACTCCATCATTCCTCTTCCCACAACACAATCTCTTCTCATGTCAGGAAAACCTGTAGGCATCCGAATGCTACATTTGATCTTTGCTTTTACTGGGAACCCTCATTGCCTTGCTCTGCCTTGGGGTGGCACAGGGAAGCAGAGAGTGAAAGAATGAAAGACGGAACAGAGTAAAGTTATGTCAAGTCTAGCTGACATGTGCAGCCAGGCAGCTGCTGCATGCAGAAAGAGAAGTTGGCACATGAGGCTCTCAGCTATGAGCGTTAAAAAAAAACCTGCCTTGTTAGAGCTTTTGTATTAACACAAACACAGGATGACACACACACACACACACACACACACACACACACACACACACACACACACACACACACACACACACACACACACACACACGCACACGCACACACACACACACTGCTGTTGTCATGATGCTCCTTCCCAAGTATTCAGGTGGAAATAAAGGGAACATAATAACAAAGAAGAAACAGAGAGGTATATATATTGTGCTCCCACACAGCTTCCAAATCAGGCATAACAGTGGGAACAGAACAAATGCTTTTTTGTAATTGGCTTCCTGTTGACTCCCACATTGAGTGTAAAAACTCTTTACATTAACCTACAAAGCTGTTTGTGGATCTTCACCCAATTATATCTGTAATCTCAGTCAGATGTACGCCCTCCAGGTCACTATTCCAGTACCTTATCGACTCTCCACCAACTCTGCTCTAATCTAGAAACTGAAAGCATCAGAATTTCTGTTCTGATTTTTGAGCTGCCTGATTAGTACAGGATTGCAATAAGTCTCTCCATATTTTAGAAATGTATTCAAACACACACGCTTTTTTTGATACACAAAAAGAGCACATTCTTTTTTTCTTAACACTTTTTACACACCCCACACACATGCAAATAAGAGATTATGGAGTAATGACATGAACTGAAGCCAATTGGCGTAACCCTGGGAGCAGTTTGAGGGTTGTGTGCCTTGCTGAAGGACACCATGGCAGTGGCCAGAAGTTGAACCAGCACTTCTCCAACCCCCAGTCCACATTCCAAACTGTGGTCTCCGGCAGTTTTAAACAAGACACCCTCTAGTCCCCAAACCAAGTCCGTACAGACTGAGCTAGTGCTGCACAAAGCAGCAAAATACCACCAAAGAAGAG
>NC_090789.1:10368472-10383472 GCF_040054535.1 Antennarius striatus
TTCCTGGAACAAGCTCAGTATCGCTGTCACATTTTGTAGCACAAAGAAAGTCCCTACAATAGCATTGAATACATATTTTCTCTTCTTATTAACTGTAAAGCTACAATGAGAAATCACAAAGCGCATAGTCTTCCCTGTTGGACATCTTCTGAATGTCTGCTAACAAGACATATAAAGGATATATATGAGGGATCAGACAACACCCCCCATAGCTATGTTGCTAGATACTAAAACTCAAAGAAGGCACGGTTGCTATACATAAAGCCTTTATTCTATTAATAATGACAAGAATTTATGGAACTGTCAAATTGAAATGTATTTTATGACAGCACTAAACAGAATTGAACAGCATGAAATGAATTAATTGGATGATCTGTTCTGTCAGACAGTCATGTCACCTGTGGAGCCTCGATCACGTTGTTCCTCTTTTACCCTCCCAATATTTCATGACACTCCAAACTGTCAGTGGCATCACCATTGGAGATGCTAGGAGGTTAACGTGCTTGGATTACATGCAGCAAAAAATGGTGGGTAACAGCTCGTAAATGACAGCAGAGTTGCTGATTGATGGTTAGCAGAGAGTTCAGAGCATTCCATCATACCTGAAACAGAGTTCAGTTAAATGCACACTGCTTTGTATCTCAAAGACAAACAGATTTAGTACCAATGTAAATGAATTTTTTAAAAATGCTAATCTTCAGGGATATTATATAGTGGAAGACTGACATGAAATTCACTACAAGATTTTTATGAAACCACCCGAAGAAAACTTTATCACAAAATTATAGTATGCGGGTAATATACTATATGTGGTGTGAGTGATTCAAGCCTTAGGGTGACATTATGTTCTGATCTGTTGAGTATCTCGATGGCACCCGCTAGAAGAAATGTCTGCTGCAGTGCATGATAAACTAACTGGGTTGATGTTAGATGTCAGATGGCATTAATAGGAGATTTATCATTTCATTCATCATAAATGCTGGAAGTGTTCTGAATTGTTCTCGCTGGCTTTAATCTCCATTTATGGGCATGAAATACATGCAGGTTAATTAACCGAAGATGCTCAAACCATGCTAACAGTGCTTAAGACACAAACAGTGCTAACGGGTTTCACATGCTATTACAACGATTGTCTTCTGGAGGAAGCCAACAAATATGCAGTACCACTTGCTAGCCAATGCTCAGTGCAGTGCAGTGTGACAATGATAGCTATCCAATAGAACACAGATACGAGTGGCTTCCATTAAGTTAAGCAGAAGATATGAAGACATGCTTCTTAAACATGACACCTATCGCTTTTTCTGAATTTTTTTTTTTTTTTTTTAAATCTTGTGCTTTGCAGATTGAAGCAGGAGCAATTTTGACAGCTACCATTTGTGGGAGCTGTATTTGACTTTTGTTAAACTGATCTATGAAATAAGAATGAATACTTTAATTTACATTATTGAGTTATGAAAATGTCTAGACCCCGAATGTAAGACGACCCCCACTTTTTCAGTCTTATTTCAATGCAAAAAACACCGTCTTATATTCGGGCCAATACGGTATACATGGACTTCCCTGTTAACATAATTTCAGTGTCATAAAATAATTTTCATGTTTTTGAGCAGAGTCCAAACAGCAGGATCGACACAGAAAATGGCAATGAATTCTGAGTGAAACTGACTGAAAGAGAGGAAAGGATTGCGTCACAAAAATTGAAGTACTGCTTACCCAGAGCCAATAAATGTGGGCTATACAAAAGTCTGTCGGTTTACACAATGACTGCCTTGCCCAAAAAGGAAACTCGTATATTTGCGACGTCCGTCCATTTGCGAGCAGCAGGGGGTGAAAACTTTTCTAAATGCTGGCGCACTGTCGTCAAGAAAATGGGCAAAACTCAACTGAAAAGGATGAAATCAAAGCTTTGCTTTGCAGGTTGAGTGTCCTTCCAGCCTTGCTCATGTACGCAATCAACAACCAATCTATGGCCCAAACAACAAGGAAATGTCATCAGACCGTCCAGTTGTGTTTCTGCTGCAGACTCTGATGAGTTTATTAATGCTCCTCCGATGAAGACGAGCTGAATTCCTACTGTGTTCTCATTTTGTACGGATGATTTTGAAGTCTCTCTATTGCCAGATTACAGTGTCAACGGATGTCAGGATGGTGTCGGCACCGTAATGGACGTCCCGCTGGTTTTGATTCCTGGTGTCCAACGCTCGCCAAAGGATGTTTCCAACTCTGGAAAGTTACAGCATCAAAAACTTCAACTTTTATTGCTGTTCAGGTAGTAAAGTAATCTAGAAGGAATATGTGCTAGCATACATGATATCACCGTGTTTCACATTGTGTTGCAGCAAAAGCTCTGCTAGCTCAGTTGGCTATTGTTTCGCTGGAGCTCTCCACGTTAGCAGTTTAGCGTTAGCTCCATAGACGAAGGTAGCTATTTATTCTTTTCATATGTTTGGTATGAAGTCTGATAATATTGTTTTATCGTGGAATTTTCACTGGTTCCCGCTAGTCTAATTTACCTCAACTCGTCGTGCATGGTTTCTATGGATTGTTTGTGAGGAACTCTTGTCATGAACCTCATGTGGCAGGCTTTGTAAGAAACACCACTTTACTGTTTGTGGTGGTGTGAAGGGTTTTCCAAAGTCCAAGAATGGAAAGAGACTGTCAAAATAGGAATAACTCAATCTACCAGATGTGCTTTGTTTTGAAAAATTGCTGGTAGAAATGTCATTTGAAAAACTGGAATGTACAAAACATGTTTAATTCAAATAATTCAAATCTTCACTAGTAATGTTCACTAGTAATCTTTAACTTTGACATTGAAAATGCTTACATGACTGATCTCTACAACAAAAAATATGTTAATGCCCATTGACAACAAACAAACACATTAGAGTCAGTCTGGCTGGTGACAGACACAATTACATGCTCGACCTCACAGATTTAGGTTTTTGCTTTTTCCTCCCTTTCCTGTGCTTCCTCTATCACCTCTTCTGTCTTGAGTGAGCCATTTAGCTGTCGGAATCTCTGAGCTGTCAGAGTCCGTGCGCTCATCTACCCCTCCACAAGACTGAAAGGCATTTTTTATTTACCATCTCCTCCTCCTTTAGTCTCACTCTGTTTTTCTTTCTATATTCCAAACTCTATCAACTCGTTCCCTCTCACCTCCACTGAATTGCAAAGTTCACGACACAGCCAACTCGTTGTTTTTCTTAGATGGATGCCCTCCACTCGCCCTTGCAATCAAAATTAATGAGCAAAGACACCAACACACACACACACACACGCACGCACGCACGCACACACACACACACACACACACACACACATTCAGAGCCTAAAGTTTTATGGGTGAGTGGTTTACAAGCCTAAATGGGTTCTTAAGTACAGGGTATCTACCTATTGAGACCAGAACTACATCAGTCACTCTGTCATTAGCGTGCGCGCGCACACACACACACACACACACACACACACACACACACACACACACACACACACACACACACACACACACACACACACACACACACACACACACACACACACACACACAAAAACACACACACAAACACGTCATAACTGCTTGTGTGTACACTTTTTGTGACCATGATGAATTTCCTCCACCCATCCTTCTTCCACTTCTTCCTCATCTTTCCTACACTGTTCCAGTCCTGTGCTGTCTCTTTATGCTTCACTTACCACCTCTCCCTCTCCCTCCATTTCTGACCATACAGAGTTCAGTGTTGGTGTGGCCACTGTATGTTTTGGCAGGTCTCTGAGCCTCGTGGTCCAACCAGAGTCGATTCATCGTGGGCTGGAAAATGTCACTGTTCTTGCTCTGAGCCATCTCTCTCTCTCTCTCTCTCTCTCTCTCTCTCTCTCTCTCTCTCTCTCTCTCTCTCTCTCTCTCTCTCTCTCTCTCTCTCTCTCTCTCTCTCTCTCTCTCTCTCTCTCTCTCTCTCTCTCTCTCTCTCTCACACACTCACACACAGGAACAGAGATCCACACACTTACAATACATACGCAAACACAATGTGGCTTCAGACATGTCTTTTGTTACTGTACCACTGTGACAGATGTGAGTTTTGGGATGTGATTTTTGTTTTCTGTCCTAGAGCGGTGGAAATTGATTGTATGTTATACTTCAAGTGGAGCTACTAGGGAATGAGGCCGATGTACTGACAAAACAAAATAAAGACTGAGCTGTGGAGGTGACTAAAAAATACCACATCAGTTTATGTCAATCTGTGAACATCCTGTATGCAATTTCATGTCACTTTTATACATTTCTGATGTTTTGATGTTTATGTTTTATGATTAAACCATTTCTGATCCATATTTCCTACCTGGCAGGAAACAGCTCTGCCAGGTATTTTCTTTAAGCCTTATTGGCAAAATACAGTACAGATATCCATCCATCCATCATCCATCCATCTATTTTCTTAAAGCTGCTTCCATTTTGTGAGCCATGGGTCGATGGAGCCTTTTCCAGCTTTCCCAGGTATGGGTGAAAGGCAGGGTACACCCTGGATAAGACGCCAGCTCATCACAGGGCCAAAAGAAAGACAAACAGCCATTCACATTCACACCTACAGACAAGTCAGTGTGATCAAACCACCTAATCTGCATTTTTTTTTGTGGTAGGAGGAAGCCAGAGAACCCAGAGAGAACCCACACAGACATGTGGAGAACATAAAAACTCTGCATATAAAGGAATCAAACCCAGAACCATCTTCCTGTAAGACAACAGTCCTATCCACTTCACCATGATGCCACCCAGTACAGATATCTTTTAACTTTTTGCAACTAAAAATAATTGAAACAATTTTCAGTCAGGTGATTATTGGTTATTAATTCTTTAATGCATTCAATATAAATAAAGGGGAATCAAAATTTAAAGAAAATATTACAGGCCTGTTTGGTTTTGTCACTCATGAGACTGGTATGATGGTGTGGATCACCTGAGCAAATAGTTTAAATGAGCTGCTCAACATGTAGCCCAAATAGAAAATTAACTTACACTGCAGGAAGATGGAGGCCAGATGTATTCATCTTTAGGTGCAGAATTCACAGTTTTATTGAGCTGCTACATAGCTTCCATGTTCCACTATTACTGTTTAATTGTATTTTGTGGACACAAAAGTGGGGGGGGGGGGATGATAGAGAGAACCTCTATGCAGAGAAAATGTCTCCTCACATTTAGGAGAACTTGCTGTGCTTTTACATGTGTATCCTGTACTCAGAAAATGGAGAACTTACTAGCTTTTAAATTTTGGATGTGCAACTGAATTGAACTTATGTATAACATTTATTTAAACTCTTGATTGACTGAAGAGTTTTCATGATGATTTTCCTGCCAGGAACAAAATATTCAGGATTTTTCCTAGACATTTATTTTTGTCCATGTGGGAGGGCATATGACAGTTTTTACTCGATCATGAAAAAACTCTGAACTACATATAGAAGAAAAAGTGCTTCCAACTGCCAATCAACATCATGTTAATCAGTTCTACATTAAAGTCCATGTAGTCATGCACAATGCCAGCTATAAGGGAGGAGGGGTGCAAACAGCACAGATTGCCTGATTTTAGATAGGGTGTCCAACACCAAATTGTGATTTACTCCATGGAGATGAAGATGGACTCTCTGGCTGTCTGTGTGTCTGGCAGCTTCAATGTGACAGACAGATGAGTCATAACTATGTCCCAGAGCAGAGAGGCTGTTGAGACGAAAAACTGTAGATGTGGAACAAGAGGTTGTACAAAGAGGGAGGACAGAAGAGCGGGGGAAGGAGAAGACGCCTGTCTGTTTCCTGTGAGATGGGTCAAAGAGAAAATGAAGTGAAAATGAATTCTAAACCCTCTCATCTCCTATCATATGCCAAAATTTCAAGCATTTTTAAAGCCAAAAATCACATTTCCTTCACGTTGTTTGTACCAATTACCCTGTATTTGAAACGTATTGCCCCAAATTAATCTGTGTAACTTTATGATAGTGTTTCTGATTGACTTGAGGCTTGTTTGAACTTCTTTACACACTGCTGTCAAGAGTAGAATGTATTTATAAGGTGTCTTAATTATTTTACTTCTGATAAGAATTAGAATATTGGCACTAAGGTTTTGTCAAAAAAGACATTTTTTGCCTCTCCTGGTCAATCATTTACTTGAAGGTACACAATATGTGATCAAATATTCCATATTTCATGAACATAATCTTAGATAAGTTTATTAGTTTAGTGAAGCACAAGCAGAACTATACTTTTGAGACTGAAATCAGTAATTTGACAGTCCTGAAGAACATCTGTTGGGAAAATGCTATTAATTTGTTTTTGGCTGAAAGGTTTTTTTTCTGCCTCTGTGGATGGAACATCACAATCCAATCTGTACATGACGACATGTGTGCACTAAAATACTACTGCCCCTGTTCCTTTTATTTCACACACATTGTTGGGCATGTTTACCTCGTTATGTCTGTAGCTTTTATGCATGAGCGTGCATATGTGCGAATATGATTATGTGCACTCGTGTGTGTCTGTTACTAATCTCAGTGGATATGCAAGTGTGTGTTTCACTCCCAGCCCTGGGGCAAGCCTTAGCGAGGTGTCCCCCAAGGCCTTCCCCCAACATTTTCCCCAGTCTAGCTACCTCACCGCCTCCCTCTCCCCCCTTGCTCCTCCACCCTCTACCCCATGGCCCCTCCTTTTGCCCTCTTTAGCCACGACACTTTGAATCACGCAGAAATTAATGCAGATGATGCATTCACTGTCTCATTGTCTTCTTTATTCTGTGGAAGGATATCAAGATGACAGCGACATTGGGGGAAACTACTGACGTAAAGCTTTTAGCAAGTCTGGAGGGTGTTTATCTACAAAGCATGTAAATAGACAAATGTGTGTGTGTGTGTGTGTGTGTGTGTGTGTGTGTGTGTGTGTGTGTGTGTGTGTGTGTGTGTGTTGTATTTTACATCTATGTTATGGTGTATGACACTGCATCAGCCAGTTTTCCTTTTGGCAATTGCTTATGTCTTCAATTATTTGTGTGTGCATGTAGTTATGTGTATGCTTTACAAGTATAATCTCATATTATAATAATACTTATATTTATATTTTTGTACTGTTGTTGTGAGCATGTATTTCTGTAGATACATATGTTCTGTGCTTAAGATTTTGTGTGTGTACACATACCCGTGTCACAAAGTAATCCACCACCTGGAGAGAGCAGTAAGGGGTTGTGAGTAATATGTGAACTGCTGTTTGATTGATGAGCCAATCAGAGAGACACAAAGGATTTCATTATCAATAGACACCCTGCCACAAACCAGCAATCATCTGCACGCACTCTCAATTCAAGAAATTCATCGCACAAACATACACAACAGTCACTTTATCAACATTTGCAAGTGCGTCACTCTACCCCACCCACAAATATACTACTACAACTTGGAGTCTGAGTGTGTGTGTGCGTGTGTGTGTGTGTGTGTGTGTGTGGGTGGTGTGTGTGTGTGTGTGTGTGTGAGTGTGTGTGTGTGTGTGTGTGTGTGTGTGTGTGTGTGTGTGTGTGTGTGTGTGTGTGTGTGTGTGTGTGTGTTGAAATAAATAACAGAGTGTTATCACAAAGTCAGTAGTAATATTGTTGCCATTTCATCAGACCAGCCTGAGAAAAACCAGAATGTAGCCGGGTCACCAGTTTGCTTTTGGGGAAAAGCGCGTGGGCCAAATCAAACCAAACATTTGTTCATTTGTTTCTCAATCATTCTGCTTTTGATAAAGAGTGGGGCTACTTGATGGCAGGCACAAAAGAAACTCAGTCGGCAGAATTACTTTTCTTTAAGTAAATTAGTTTTTACGCCCCGTGAGCCCTTTGCTCCATTTTGATCTCACTTTTTAAAGAAGGGGGGCACAGCTGCTGAACACACCCAACACACCCACACACACACACACACACACACACACACACACACACACACACACACACACACACACACACACACACACACACACACACACACACACACACACACACAACCTCAATCATTTTAATAAGAAAGCAAAGCCCATTACCACGCTTTCTGTAATATGTGTGTGTGCGTATGGGTGTATGTGTATTGGAATAGTTTGTTATTATTGATTGCAATAATAAGATATGTGGACACACAGATTATTTGCATCCCTGAGCAGAGTTATTGTTATTGGGGGGATGATGTGATTATGATGGTCATATCCACACTGCCTGGGGCAAGACGCTGTCTGACTGACTACACATGTGCCTGTGAATGTGTATGTGGAAGTGAATGTGTGTACGTACGCAAGAGAGAAAGAAAGAGGCTGAGTGGCACAGACAGAAAGTGTGTTTCTGTGTGTGCTCTGCCATCTCCTTGGCATGTCTGTGGCATGATTCTATCCCTGGAATCCATTTTGCATGGTTACCAAGGTGACAGCATTCGTTGTCTCCATCGTTAGGTAGACATAGACAAGTCACATGTGCACAGACACACACACACAAGCACACGCACACGCACACGCACACGCACGCACGCACACACACACACACACACACACACACACACACACACACACACACACACACACACACAGTCAGAGTAGTGGCAAACGTGCAGGAACCCCAATCCTTGTTAATTACCTCCATCTATTAGCAGCAAATCCACTAATTAAAGGGGAGCCAAGACATGACCCAAAGAAAGCTATCTTCATAAGCCATATGGGCTGATAAATGTGGAAGGGACTCAATAATGACAACATGCATGCATACACAGACATACTCACACACAATGGTTCTGTATGCATGAAGTAAGGTCAAAGTGAAACGATTGGGTGTTTTTATCTGCCAGCCCTTCACAGAGCTGAAGAATATCATGGGTAAACTGCTCCTCAGAGGAAGCTGAATAGATAATAGTCATACAGAGGTGTTTAGTACAGTAGCCTTGATTCTGCTTGTCATGGCAAAACGCCATAACACATTGAAAGCCAGTGCAGAGATAGAGAGAAAAAAAAGAAAGCATAATGAATACAATTAATGTTTTCTTGAAAACAGCTTTTTATACAAATGTCAAAGCTTCAAGGATGCAAAGAGAATCTCGGCAAATGCTCCTCTCAATTATTTTTATCCGGCATCTCCTTTGTAAAGAAAATAACCTCCTGTAGTTGCATACTGAAAAGTACCTATTGGTGAAAAGGTGAACTCAGTGTGAAAGGGAAAGGTAGTGTTTCACATTTAAGTTGGGCTCTTTCTGCCTTTGTTTGCAGGGGCAGCAGCGAGTTCTCTGAATTGGCTTTTAACACATGGCTGTGAAATACTGATGTTGATAAATGGAACGGAGGCCTGCTGTGAAGCTCTTCTGTTCCGAAGCCCTCCCTCCATCCTTGCCCACCTTCAATAGAGACACAAGATAAATGAGAGCATATTGGAAAAACAGCAGAAGTACACAACATGAGAGGTAAAAAAAATATTAAGCAGGTTGAAGATAATGAAAAACAAGATTTCCTTGCAGGTCTATCATGGCAACCTGTCATACTCATAGTCTTCTCCAAACAGATATCACCACCATAGCGGAAGTGCTAACCGCTGCTAAATGCTACTATTTCATGGATCTATTTCATTTACTCTTGCTGTTAGCAGTTCCATTACCTGCCTTTTTCTGACCGTTTGTTCTGCACTTGTTGTTCACACTGCTTGTACAGGAGATTTGGCCTAGCAGTGTGAGGAGGTTTTTCAAGGCAACAACCTCCCAGAAAACATAGCTGGGACCAAACACAGCCTCAGTGGCTGATAGAGGAAATACAATGACTCTTAGCAGTCTACCTGACTCAAAGACATGACAGGTGTAGGTAGTGAGGGGTCAAATGGGAAAGGAGTGAGATGGAGGTAGGGCATTAGTCAGTAGGCAACTCTGGGGGTCTAATCAATACAATCAAAGTAACCTTCTTTAGGTGTAAACTGGTGTAGAGAAGCAGGGCAGGAGGTGGGTAGCTGATTAGCATGCTACTCTTATACCCACAATACCACTTCTACAAAACACAGCATTACTGTTGTTAATGTTGGTATTTTATTTTTATATGTAGATTACATTGTGAAATTACAGGGAAAAAAAACACATGATAATTTTTATACTTTTCCTTACGTTGACTGGAATACAACTGTTTCAAAGGGTCCTATTATGAAAATCACAATTTTTCAGGTCTCTACATATACATAGTGGTCCTCCCTAACCCGACCAACTCCTACACTCAGTAAACAAATCCTTCCGGCATCAATAAATATTTGGAGTTTGCGGAATTGATAGCCTGGACCGAATCAAAATGATCGGATTTTGCTAGACTGGTATTTTTGACGTCACAAAGAGCCCTCTGTGATTGGAAAGAGTGATTGACGATATTGATTGGTTGACATGCCCAAGGGCGTGGCCATCCCCAAGCATTGTGCGGTAATGTCCTACCTCAGAGCTACATACTGAAAGTACCTCACAAATTGTTGAAGTCAGCTAGCATTTGGCTAACTAGTTAGCTCCACTTCAGTCATGTGTTACTGAAAGAAAAGTTTCAGACTGACGGCCACTCCAACACTGGATCAAAACAAAACACCCGTGAACGCGTGGGGGGAGGGAGTTGTTGATAGGGAAGGCTCAGAGGGGGCACGGGGGTAAAGGTAGGGAGCTGAGAGCTATTAACACAGAGTGTTTGGGGGCGGAAGCGATTTTATCAATATTCAATCAAAGATATTGAGGACCACAGATAACTTTGGCGCAAGACATTTCAAATACAGTGCAGTTGGACATCTGGCAGCTGAATGACATGAATTTAAAAGAGCATGATATGGGACCTTTAACTATAAAAAATAATGAGATAATTAGCAGCAGAAACTAAGTCCACTTGATCTTGGTCTGGGGACCGGAGGGTGGCTGATTCAAGACGCTCGCAGACGAAACTGTTCGGAGTGTGCACTGGAAGTGGAGAGGTGCCAGTTCACCTCCTGAGCAATGTCGAGGTACCCTTCAGCAAGGCACCATCCCCTAACAAGTTGCTTATTGGGGCGCAATGCAACGTAGTTGCCCGCTCATTAACATCACCTTCTCCCAATTTTGCATGCCCTGTGTGTGTGTGTGTGCAGGGCCTGTACATGTATACGAGTGTGAAAATAGAAATACAGAAGTGGAAACAGTTGAAAAAATAATTTCCCTATGGGCATCAATAAAGTGTGTGTTTTGTTTTTCTTCTTCTTCTTCTACTAATTAGATTATAATGTAAAAAAACATTGAGCACAAAAAAGTAGTTTTGAGTACTCAAAAGTAGAAAGAAGAAGAATTGACATCTCATTAACCTTTTGATGCATCCTGCAAGTTTTTTCCACGCTAATACACCTGCGATCTAATTGTGATGCATTCAAAATCACTTCAAGCAGAAGTGTTAAAATGCTGTTTACAGATTAAACAATTTAAACACCATATTAGGCTAATGTCTTGTTAAGATTGATATTTCATCCATTATTAGATCATGAAGAAGGAAATGATCACATGGAAAATTCAGGTAAAAAAAGGAAAGTCTGGTGGGTGAGAGGTGGAGGGGTGTTGCCACCCAGCGGTTTGCTGCTTGAAAGCACTTGCAGGTGTCAATCTCCTGGAGGAATTAGAAAGCTCTGCAGGTTGCCACTTATTTTCTACCTTCAGTGCTCTCTCACTCTCTCTGTCTCTCTCTCCCTCCCGTTCTCTTTTCACCTCAGAGCAATCATGGCTGTAATAGTGTAGGTATGACAGCATCACATTTCTCCTTTTCAATAAATGTACCTTTCTATCCATTACTCTCCATATGCAAATACTGTATATCCATAAATCAAGATGAAAATTACATGGAAAACCAAACATTTTTTTTTATTTTTGTATTTTGCTTAACAGCTTGGTTGGTGAGGTGAGGGAATGCAAGAGGACCATACACAGTTTTCATTTGATAATGTATTGCAGTTGAAGGCATGAAATGAAAACTGTTAATTTATCGTTGCCAGTAATTATGTGATGGGAGCCATAACAGTTTACACATTAAAAAGAAGGGACCACATGTTAACATTAAAATCATCTTAAGTTATTGTAATTAATAATTACTTTTATTTTAACTGTGTTCCATTAAAGAGGCCACTTTTTTGACTAAACTCATTTTAGCAGTGCTCTGCCCCCTTGATCATTTTGAATTGTCATGACTTATTGATTATTTAAGCTGCAACTTAATTGACTCTAAGCTAATATATAAGCACAAGTTTTTCATTCCCAACCAGCACCTATGAGCAAAGAATGGTGGGGTTTTTTGCTCACTGAAAACTGCACACATCCATCACTACTGCACAAGCTGGTTGCTATATTCAGTAAATAAACAACCAGATGTTTCTGTTTGGTGTTGATGAACATCTAGTAAATTTTGGATTTGCCATGTGGTCATAATGTGACACCAAATTAAAGAAATTGTTGCCCTGTGTCTGCTTCTTGGATGGTGGTTTGAAGCTATTATACTTGGCTTTCTAAAAGCACAGCTCTCAAGTTTCAGATTATTCTGTCAATAATGAAATGCAGGAGGAGCCTGCATTACATCTGGTCAAAGTGCTGCAGAGCAAACCACCAACAAAGAGTCAAAATTTAAGTTGATGAAGTCTACACAGGAGACTACAGGTGTGAACGGACACCGACCAATCTGGGGATGTGCACAAGTAACAACAGAACTATGCTTTTAATAAGTGAGCGAATGCTTTCACACCTGACTTGTTGGCAACCATCCAGCTTATCACCAAGAGTTTATTCTCAGTATAAGATGCCTTGTAAATACCACACTGTATCATAAAAAGTGTGTGTTGGATTTACAATTGTTTGTGCTACTTCACAGGAGTGTTTTCATTTTGTCACCTCTGGAAATTATGAGTCATCACAGGCTGCTACTATACTGCAAGAATCACAACACCGCTGTTTAAAGGCAGTGCATGACGTAACTGTTAATAATGTAAGATAATAAAATTAACTCCTTTTCATTGTTAGCTGAAAAGTGATGTTGTTTTGGCACAGTAGGTGAGTATGAATACAACAGGCCTAATCGCTGTGCCTGCCCTCCTACAGCTCAAGAAGTGGCCTTCTGGTTGACAACAAAATGATGCGGAATTCTAATGGGACCCCCCCGCCCCCCCTTCATCTGCCAGGCGGTCTGCAGATCCATCACTGTAGGACACCAAAACACTTTTCTCAGCTCATTTTCCTCTTCAATGTATCTCCACTTTAGTTGTCAGCTGGAACAGGAGGGCCATAAAGAACATTCAGGCAGATTATAGGGAAGGTGTGCAGATGGGGGCCCTGACACCCTCCACCTTTTATGCCACTGTGCACCTTTATTCCACCAAATCGAGTCTGAAGAATGGTGGAAATCTTTTAGGGATTCTACTTAAATTGTTTGCCGCGTAGTATCCTGCGCACCACTGTCATCCTGTCTAATGGCCTGTGTGTAGGTCACACTTCTATGGTGCGAACATTCAACACTATTAAACCTGACCCTGTCTTTCATCCGAGGGTCGGCCTCCAAACAGTCACCCTGCTGAAAAGAGGGTTACAGGTATGTGCGTCCACCCATGTCTCCACGCTGAGCCTTTTCAATTCTTTACACTTCATTGCAGAAACAGCGGCACTCAGTCTCTCTCCTCAAATCACCGTCTCCATCTATGAGGAGGGTAAAAATCAATATAACACCAAACAATGGCTTATAGGCCTAAGGGTGCAGTGTGCAGAAAGGTCACTGCTATACATTATGTATGGTGGCCAGCTAATGGTCAGTGTGCTTGCAGACAAATGGACTGTAAGAATCTCCCCTGTGTGATGATTGCATGGGGGGATGCTCACACACACATACACACACACACACACACACACACACACACACACACACACACACACACACACACACACACACACACACACACACACACACAAACACACATGCTAATACAAAGACTGAGACGTAAACAAGGAGCTGTACACATATAAACACGTACAAAAGCAACACACACAAAGCTAAATTCACTCAATATGAAATTAGTTTGAAGTGGCTACATCTATGTCGCCTTCAAATGCTTGACAGAGGTGCAACCACATATAAATACACATAAAAGCACTGACACATAAACACACACACACACACGCACGCACGCACGCACACATACACACACACACACACACACACACACACACACACACACACACACTTACACACCGACATATTCTATAATTCAGTGTGGTCCTTGGAGCTGTTTCAGATAGCAGCAGCTTTTCTATCTTTTATGCTGCCTGTGAAAATTTACAGCTTTGTAGTTTCACCTCACACCTGTTTCACTCTAGTTTATGTTAGCTTGTTAATTTAGATATGTAAATTTATGCTTTATAAAAAGCCCCAAACTAACATAGTTAAATACTTTAGTTAAATACTTTAATTATTAATAATGTACTCTGCATCAAACCTTGAGTGTTACAATCAGAGTGAGGTCACCAGACACCTACTGTAGTTCAGACTGTTTAAAGTTACTTTGACTGGTGAAGAAGGAGTCCAGTATAAAACTGTGTCAATGCTATACAGAATAAACATGATAGAAATGTTACTAATTTTGAAAATCTGTATTATTATAATTTTATAGTAAGTTAGTGGGTTTTTGACAATGGAGTTCTATAACACTAAGTCTGAATTAGGAAAGATATCCTGTGACACCCAACCTAAATCACACAGGACTTCAAAATAATCAGCAGGATTTTAGCAGGATGACATTCTAAGCTCTTCTATCAGAGTCAATGATGACTTTGTCTTGGAATGAGGAGATTATTATAAATTAATATCACATGAACTCATCAGACCCCCGGCAAGTCCTCTGACAGAGCTGTGCACTGGACTGACTCTGAGAGTGTGTCACAGGACATTGTTGACCCAAGGTGGGTTATCTTTCATGGTATTGCAATAATGCCAGAAGAAATTGAGAGGAA